>NC_134485.1:163774488-163993463 GCF_040206685.1 Ascaphus truei
AAACCATAAACCTGCATATAAAGCATTTAGAAAGAAATATCTAAATGCTACAAAGTATGACACATGAAATAACAGGTAAAAATGAATACTAACATTGGGAGAAAATGAAAATGTAAACAGCAAAAACCTGAGTGGCTAAGGTAAGGATGGTAAGTAACATGTCCAGAGCCACATAGGTATCGAGAGGAGACCCTGAGAATGCTAAAGTGCATAGTAAAGTCCTGGTGCTAATGAGGTACTGTGAACATATAGGGCCTCATGCAGTAAGCGTTGATAAGGGAATTATCGCCATTTTATAGCCAAAATTGGGTTTGAGATTCAGTAAGCGCCGATAAGTGCTTGATTTCGCCAGGTTTCGGAGCCGATTATTTTGTTATGGCCAGTCGGCTGCCGATAAGCCTGTTTTCGCCACTGATCGCCACTTTTTTAAATCGGCTGGATTCAACAAAAAAAAACAGCTTATCGGGGCTGATCGGCACTACGAAATTGAGATGTTATGGCCAATTTCTCCCGCCAACTAAAGTTGGCAGTTTGGAGGGGAGAACGATCGCTAAGGCTGCCGGAACGGCACTTAGAAAAAAAAAAACTTCTGTACATCAATGGAGTCAATGGAGCGGGGACGTATAACAGTATAGTACTGTTTACGTTTCATTGCTCACAATACAAACGTCATTTGCATTACAGTGTGGGGGCATTCCCTGCATTGTGTCACAGCTGACGTGTATTATTTGCATAACATTATACTTTTACATGTTTTCAGCATTTGCGGGTCACATTACTCATCATGTGATGATGTGGCAAGGGAAAATACTATACTCAACTCTTAAAGGAGAACCTCACATCATATCACACATTTTACTGAACTGAGCGATAATTATTTACATGATGTTACACATGTCACACATGTCACACATACACCGTATATTCATCTTCCTTTACATTACACAATGCTTGTAATGTGTCACGCATCTTTAAACGTTCATGTACATCTGTATTCTCATGTTTACATATACTTTTGGGTCCTCCCTATTTTCATGACGTCACTTATTGGACGCTCAATCACATTGCATGTTTACATTGTAACCGTAGCATTACAAGCACTTCAACCTAACTTATACACACATGTACAGTAATTCATCATTGGGACACCTTGTAAACTCATTCTATAGCAACTATCCTCATTACAGAAATGCATGCATACAGTATGCACACGACTATTCATTGTTGTCAACATGTCACAATAACATGCCTAATTACACATGTTACACCAAACTTTTCCCACGTCAATCTCAGCCTTTTTGTCTAATTACATGACTGACTGTTGCGTTCAGAAGTTTTACATGCATTGCACATGCAACTATTTATTTGCAAGCAATGTTTGTACAAAGCTTCACGTCACATAATTGGCAAATATCATCATTCCCTGCAGAATACACACAACAAATACTTATAACAACAACTGCACACAGCTTGCCACAGAAGTACTTTATTATGTTAATGTAACACCTTGCATTTTACTATGTCACCTGACATCATCACATACCTATTTAAAGGACGCCCATTACCTGCTCATTCACAGCTACTCATTTCAAAATGTTGAGATTGTTTAGGAGACGGAGGAACATTCTTTTCTATGACATGCTTGATGATCAAGAGAATCATATAGGGCAAGGGAGGGACACACCGAGGGACAGTGACAGGGACAGTCACGCGGATACGACAGGGACAGGGAGAGGGACAGGCCGAGGGACAGGTAGAGGGACAGGAGATCAGAGGAGAAGACAGAGGAGACAAGTTGTGCCTCGTCCGCGTCTTTACAGGGAGAGAACCCTGTTAGATGGGATGAGTGAGGAGGAGATTGTAAGTCGCTATCGTTTGAGTTCAGCAGCAATCTTATCTCTTTATCAGGAGATAAGGGGAGATTTAGATTTTTTCACAGCCAGAGGTCGTGCAGTCCCTGGGCTTGTTAAAATGCTGTGCTCATTACATTATCTTGCTTCCGCGTCATACCAGACAACTGTGGGCATAGTGGGCGGGGTCTCGCAATCTACATTCTCGCGGGCCTTTACCCAGTTTCTCTATGCACTCAATAGACGCGCTAGGAATTATATTCATTTTCCTACAGAGGCGACAGAGTGGCTGGAAGTCAGGACTGGCTTTTATAATATAGCAGGGATACCATGTGTGCTGGGTGCAATCGATTGCACACATGTTGCTTTGATTGCACCTAGTCAGAGTGAGCATGTGTACCGCAATCGTAAGCACTACCATTCACTCAATGTACAGGTGGTATGTGATGCGACGATGAGGATAATGCATGTGGTACCCAAATTCCCTGGTTCCAGTCACGATTCCTCTATCCTGAGGAACTCTTCAGTCTTCCATGCGTTCGAAGAGGGACATTTTGAACATGGTTGGCTGCTGGGTGAGTACACATTTACATGTTCTAACACAAAACACATTTTTATTTAGGAATGTTGGCATTGTACAATTTGATCACTAATGTCAGCTTATGTGTGCTCCATTCATTATACAGTAGGTGACTCAGGATACGGAATTAGGCCGTGGCTCTTGACTCCGGTGCTAAACCCTCAAACTGAAGCAGAGGACAGGTACAATGCAGCCCATATATCTACAAGATCTGTTATAGAGAGGACATTTGGCCTACTCAAGACCAGATTTAGGTGTCTGGACAGAACTGGTGGGGCTCTTCTATACAAGCCTCAAAAAGTGTCTGATATTATCCTTGCCTGTTGCATTTTGCACAATGTTGCACTGAGGCACAATGTACAGTCAGACCTAGCTGAGCCTTTGGTAGACGAGCATCCCACCCATGTAGCTGCTGAAAATGAACAAACAGCCAGTGGTGGCCAGACACGCCAGAATCTCATCAATTCATTTTTTTCTTGTAAGTAAAAACATATATGTTCCAAGTTCTACTTTTATAGTTACATTATGTTATCTTAACAATAATGTTTTTTTATATACCCTTCTGGTAGGACACAGATGAATATGGGTTGCACACCTTTCTTCTCTCTGCTGTGTGCACAAAGGGATGTGGCACCGGTATGTTATTGTTGCACAGGTTATATAATCCCTCTTCAATTTTACTTTAGTTGTGTGTATGTGAATACAACTGGGGTAACAAAGCACTAATATTTTAGCATTGTGTTGTTCCTTATGCTAAGACAATACACATATTATGCCCATACTCATTCATGCTTCTAGTATGCTTACATACAATGTTATTGGTGCAGTGTAACATGTACATCCATATGATGTGTACACCAGGCTGATTTACATTTTGAATGTCATGAAATATACATGGTGTTGCACATTTAACACCAAATACACACTTTGCTGTGTTGTTTACGGTACTGAAGATGGCATGTCAATGTTTGCAATTTATATATTGTTCCTTTGCATTATAGGTATATCTCCAGTATGACTGATCATGGTATGTATATTTGCTGACATCTCTCATAAGATGTGCCTACATCAATCTTCCTATAATTAGTTGAAGTCAAAACCCAACATATTGGTTTAAACACAAATGTAACATATATGTACTTTCTGTATCATGTATATGCATTTAGCTACTCTTGAGCTTTCATGTGCATTGTATTAGAAAATGATTACTCCCATTTCATCACATTTTATGTATGTTTCCTTATAAATTCCATTAATGTAATATAGAGGTGTTTGGAGACAAGGGGATAACTGTACTTATTTGTTTACTTACGGGAGCTCATTCATCACGGATGAAATTGACTGATCATAACACTCCATGCATGAATGCCTGTAATCACAACAATGCGTACTACATCTTATATTTAGCAATGTAGGTGTTTTTTAATGCTAGGAATTAATAGTCAACATTAATTTAAATTTGTGACATGTGTATGTATAAGTCACACGTGTGTGGATGTGTCCTACATGTACCAAGTGTAAAACTGTTAACAGGAAACACAATTTTGTTGCAAATGTTACTGTCATTTAGCATTTCTAATTTACCAATATGACAATGTTGGTAATATTTTTGCAATATAAATCACGTCACTTCATCATTATCATGATGATAATTATCAAGTATTCTCACAATTGTAACGTCAATCACGTGCACATTAGCATAGACACACTTTTTAAGACAACTGTTTGTGTCTGTATCAATTTGTGTAGGATCCATGTATAACACCGACAAATGATAACACCAGCTTTATTATGGTAGCTTATATCATCATATTGACTATACTATGTATTTTTAGAACGTTTAATAAACACAGTAAACTATAGTTAGTTAGGTTAATGAAATATACACAGAAACGTACTTCATTACATGATGTTGATGTCATATTCAGAACATCATGCATTGTAGGGGACCACAACATCTGGGCAATAACATTATTTGCTACAGTCCCAAACCATTTTATCAACATACCCATGTAACAAGAGATTTTTAACAATAAATGGCTAGTTGGTTGTAAGTGTCCTTTACATTGGGAGAAGGAGTGGCTCAGTGAGTAAAGACACACACTGGCACTGAGAGTTTGAAGCAGGGGAGTCTGGTTCAATTCCCGGTGTCGGCTCCTTGTGACCTTGGGCAAGTCACTTTATCTCCCTGTGCCTCAGGCGGCAAAAAATAAATTGTAAGTTCCATGGGCCAGGGACCTCAGCCTGAAAAATGAGTCTGTAAAGCGCTGTGTACAACTAGCAGCGCTATACATGAACATGCTCATATTATAATTATTATTATTATTATTATTATTATTGTTACATAGTTTCGACAGTCATACGTTCCATTACACAATAGAATACACAAATGTGTTAGCAGAGTGGGAATGGTTGTTATATATAAAACACACCATGCCATAAAATGATAGTAGTAATTTAAGAACACTCAATAAAAATTCATGAGGCACTATTTTGCAACATCATTATGTTAATTAAGTGCTTATGCAATATAGGCATAAGGGTATCACATTTTTTATTGTTTGTTAATAAGCGCTGCAAGCAATATAAAATTAGTTCCATATGTAGTATAGTAGTCGGTGGCTCCTCCTCACAATCATCTCATATAAAGGTAGACTCTTCTGAAATCATACATTGATCCGATTGTATCTTCCCCGACATCTCTGAAATACAGCAAACACATGATGGTCAAATATGGCACCTTACTATATATGTATCCGTGACAACGCGTTACACATCTCTATATGATTGTGTACATACACACGTCACTCACTTATATGTTAGAAGTACAAGTGTACATCAGTATGTAATGTTTCTTTAAATTTGTAGCAGGCATAACTATGTATATGATGTGAACGTTGCCTGTATACTGAAAAATGTGCGCGCACATCTTAGTGTGCGCACGCACTTCACGCTTGGCTGCACTAACTGTTAGCGCATGCGCAAAACAAAGCGTACGTTGTGCGTTCAATACATCTTGAAAATACCATTAAACATAAAATCTTTATTTCAAATACAATGAATATGAAACTACATTCGTTCTAAACAAGTACATCTGTATTCTTTTTAAACAGACGTGTTTGGACAGAAAGGACGGCCGATAACACAATGCGCAAATGCAATACGTGTGACGTCATGTTAAACCAGCGTGAAACGCACGCTAACACTCCTCCCACTCAATTAACATTCGGCTAACGCCCAGTTGACGCCTACAAACACTGAGCCGCACACATGACACACTGCAGTTACCGTTACTATAACAAAACATGACAGCCAATAGGCTTTGAGGCGCGCACGTCGCTTGGGGGCGGGACTTACATCCGTAATCCTTTTTAAGGACGCCTTGGGCCATGACAAGGGTCCCACGTCATACGTGGTGGACCCGCTTTTAAATGTTGTAGATGTAGCATGATAACAAAACAGGTATGTGTTAGAGTTATGGTAAAATGTTGCTAATATGTTTAAAGTGATAGGAAAGTACGTATATTTATTCCGTCAGCAATGTGTACTACTCTTTCAGGTTCTACTATATTGTATTCGGAAACAATTTCTTTGTGATCGCTACATGTTATGCAGTCTGCAATGTTATGCTGTATCCACGCATTGAAAGGGAAAATGGTGGTTACAAAAAAAAAAAAACATTTAAACGCAGAGTCAACTCATAACGGTTGTTATATTTACCATTCTTCTAGAATTAACTCTTCGTCTGGCTGCAACTGGTCGCTCCAGAAATGCAAGGCTTTTTCATCCACGCTTGACCCACCCGCTGAATCCAGTATGACACACATCTCCTCCATGAAGCGCTCATAGGAATCGCCACTGCTTTCTTCAAACAATTGGTCGGGAGGTAGGTTCATTTCTTCGGGTACCCATTCCAATGCATTTTCAGCTGAAAGGCTTGGTACATAATCATAGTAGTTTTGTTGTTGTACAATGTGGGTTTCAGGAATGGAGGGTGCAGATATTGCAGCAGGTATCGATTCACACGGAACAGTAGTAGCGGATCCATTGCTATTGGCATTAGGAATAAATATGCCTTTAACCACAATATATGTGCCCTCTTTCACGGTGAAATGTTTTTCTTTGGCAATCTTCCAGAAACCATAGTTGTCTTCTAGCTTATCCTGCACACGTTCAAAAAAGTCATTAGTTGATAAAGTGAATCTTATTGATGAATTAAAATTGCGCGCATGCCGACGGTCTTGGTAATAAGGATATTTTGCTCGAATCAAATCATAGATTTGGCGTGTGCTCGCTTGGTGTCCGCAAGTTCTCAAAATAGCTTCTGACACCATGTATTTATACCCTAAATTCGGATTCATATTTTTCACGAATTCATCAGCCATTGCAAATTAGCACAAAAGATGTGTGCAGGTATCTGTTCTTTGCTCATCAAAATGAAACTGCTCAATGGCTAACAAATTGCTGTGTTTCCTTTTCAAGGTCAACAAAACTATAAACTGTAACTCCTTATTTCAAACGCCAATTGGATTTGTAGTTTTAATTGCTTTAACATTTGTGGTTTGTGATAGCCGCATGTGGGACAAACATGTATCCTTTTTTTATCTCGTTTCTGAAAACATTCCTACACTTTTAATTCAGTAACATTCAGTTTTCTTGAAAAATAACAAAGAGCACTGTGTGAAAATAGTGCTTAGACAGCCATATCAGTAAATACACACACCTGCAAAATGAAATGTTTTTTTCCCACATACATTTCTGTGTGTATTTGAAAGTCTGGTTAACTCCCTGTCTGCATGAGTTTAAATACGTGTGTATGTATATATATATAAATATATCTCTCTCATAAATATATATATATAAAGTGTATATTGTACTATATGTATATTGTGTGTGTGTATGTGTATGTGTGTATATATATATATATATATATATTTTTTTTTTTTTTTTTTTTTTTTTTTTATATTGCAGGAGTACACACAACATATTGATGGCAGTAAGTAGGCCTTGTATGAAACCTATTTAAATGGTGATAAACATGAGTGAATTAAGTAATAAACATTTGTTTGCGCCCAATAATGTTAGAGGCTCAAACTTAGTATAGTTCTCAAACATTAGGCCTGTATTATTTAAATACTGTGTTTTCACAAGGAAGCATGAAGTGTATGTTTTTTGTAAATACATCTATACCAGTTTAGATAGTACTATATATACATACACACACACACGCACAGTGTGTGTGTGTGTGTGTGTGTGTGCATATATGCATACATACTACATATATATTAGTATAAATTCAGAGATGTTCTTGAAACAAGAACACATAAATGATTAAAGGACAACATTACAATGGCCAGCAAAGGTAAGTAATATTTAACACAAAATCCTGCTGTACACGTACAAGAAAGATGTTTGCAGTTAAATAGGTGCTTTTATAATTGCATGTGAATAATATGCACATGCAATGATTACATCAAGTAACACACCCAAATGCAATGTTTTGCTGCAAAGTCAATGGCAGCTTCTCTAAACTTAGCAACTGGCTCCTGGTGGACCATTACTGAACAGACGATTAAAACATAAATATTTATAACACTATTCATTAATTAGGAGTGTTAACATTTCCAAAACTTCACGTGTACAAGAACATATTTGAAAGTTTGGAAACAACACAGTCTTCAGCATACATACAATATTAATTAGATAATCTGAAGTCAACAAAACAAGGCCAAAGACATATTTTGTGAATTATAAAATTTATTTTTATTGTTCCTTTTGAGAGCGAGTAACAGGCCTGCTTGTTGTCTCTTGAATTTTCCTTTTTCGTTTGCCACCAACTTTAGCCACAACAGAGCCACTTTGAGTGGCCTCTGGCACTTCACGGGCAGGGCTTGTGGCCAGTGACTCACCTACAGGGCTTTTGGGCAGTGATTCACCTACAGGGCTTTTGGGCAGTGATTCACCTACAGGGCTTTTGGGCAGTGATTCACCTACAGGGCTTTTGGGCAGTGATTCACCTACAGGGCTTTTGGGCAGTGATTCACCTACAGGGCTTTTGGGCAGTGATTCACCTACAGGGCTTTTGGGCAGTGATTCACCTACAGGGCTTGTGGCCAGTGACTCACCGACAGGGCTTGTGCCCACTGACACATGTGAGCAAGTTGGTAGACACTGCACAAGTGATGGTTGGTCTGTTTCATGTGTGTCTTTTGTTGTTTTTGACCAAAAACTGGTCAGTAGTAACTGCTTGTGTTTTGTTTTTGTAGCCTCCTTTGTAGGTGTCAGCTGCTGAATTTGTACAGATGGCAGCGGTAGGATGTCGTCAGGAACCTGCACAGCAATGTCTGCTACTTGACCGGTAACATTCGGGCCTGGTGAATGAATATCAGAAGCATGTGGTGAAAACTGACCTGCATGAACAGATCCTGCCTGTGAGGTGTTCAAGTTGAATTGTGGTACATTAGTCATTCTCAAGTAATTAGCTTGTGTTTGCTGAACAACTAATGCTTCGAATGAGGTGTTGATTTTTTGCAACTGTTTAGGCACTTCAATGAAGACTCTGTGGAGATGTGCCAATTGTGAAACTGTTTCTTCCTGCAGTGCAATCATCCTTTCCAGCACTGTCATCAGGTCAGAATGGCGACGATTTTCTGCTTCCACAATTTTTCCCTCAGAAGCTACAATTGCATCGTATGTGGTATTTGCTGGACGATTTGGCGGTAAAACAGTTTCAATTGGAACCTCTTCATGGTCACTTGCTTGTATTTGTGTGTCTATGGCGGTGGCATCATCATCATCATCATCATCATAATCCTCTTCATCATGTTCTACAAATAAATGTACACATTATTAAATGGCATGTTAATCTCTGCTGTGTTACTATGTAATTCTACTGTGTCATAAGTAACAACTAACATGTTTCCATACGTTTTATAACCTCACATTAAAAACTACCTTGACTTAAGAATAATGTTTGGACTCAGTATGAAATATGAGTGAATGAAAACTTGCTGTAAACTCACAACTCCTACATGATAGTTAACATCACTAACACAATACATGTTGCCTTACACTTCATTTTCACTGACACTAAGTAATCCTATTTAAAGAACATGTGCAAAACAAATAATGAACATGACAACATAACATATAGAAGAGCACATATTATATGGCCACCAACTGATACACTCACCTTCTAGGTGTGTTGAGCTGGCTGACCCAGGTGAAGACACTTGTTCCGTCTCAGGTGACACATGTCCTTCAGGGGCAACTATATATAACAATAACATAAGTTTTACATTTACATGTGTAAATATTGAACAAACAGTTATTGTATGTTCTGTATTTATGAGTACCTAACAGCATCAGTTCCTTAACCCAAAATGTGTGTGTGAAAGTGAACATAAATAGTTGTAATAACAATGTACATGCCTGTGTACTTAGAACTTTTGAGTTCCCTAACATAAAACATACTATGTTTCTGCAGTAATGCGTGAGGATAAATAGATTAAATTTGTACATAAAAATCATATGTTGTGTAGTGATATCAGTATCATAATGTACATAACTATCATGAGATGACCATTCACAATGGTTATCATGAAGGTGGTCATATTGCAAAAAGTGTTGTTTTTGGTAGAGGATATGTGTGGTACATTAATATAAGATGTGGCACACCTGAATGTGGCTGTGACTCAACAAGACAACACATGCAGTGTGTGATAATGTGTCGTTGATAGTAGTTCAACTCTAGATATGAGTGAACTAATGTGTGACGTACGCTTTGATAAGTAATGAGTTGTTGGGGCATTTAGTAGCTAAAGTGAAGCTTTCAAATGAGTGTGATTAACTTCAGTTGTGCTAGTCAGGTTGTAATAACGGTATTCCCTTCCCCAAAAAGCCTAATCAGCCAGACCTTTCAATTACTTGAAACAGGTGAAAATGGTGTGAACTAAGTTGACCCTAAAATGAGGCTGTAATTAGTGTGTGTGCTGAACCCCACCCCCTCTGTTGAAGTGTATGCTGTGATGAGATATTAATTGCAGCTGCTTTAACACAATGGTAGATGAGCTAAATAGTCGTGTGCAGTTTTTAAGTTATGAAAACAATGACATAACATATGATACGTGTGCCTCATTATGCTGTCTGTATATGACTTAAAGCAAAAATGGACCTTTTCATTAACAACTATAGATGTGTTAGTGCAAGTGATGTTTGTAGGCCGTTGCATGCAATATATTTGATGCATGCTTAAAATAGGCAGTAATGTCATGTTTGTCGGAGTAAAATAAATAAAATACACAATAATATTATACATATTTATGTTCTGTACCTGTAGCTAGTAATAATTTCTCATTAACATGTGTTACACATGTGTACTACCCTGTTGTTCCCCATCTTCGCCCACCATCAATTGCTTCCACTGCAGCAATGCATTTTGGGAATTCACATGTAAATGAGCACGCAATGGCACGTGCTATATTAGTTACTGCTTTTAGTAGGACTACAACATATATGTCTATTTTGAGATATATATATATATACAGAATCAGACATATACATATATAGATGCAGGTATGCTTATATTGTGAAGACAGTATAAAAAGCAGTGTAAATATGCAAAATAACTGTAAGCAACGACACGCCAAGTACAGTAATATTTCTCACCTGGTGGAAATTGTGAGGGATAAATTCCAATATCCCGGTCACCAGGTAAGCCTTCCACGACGACGGGAAGTAATTTTGCCCGAAGCAGCTCCTCCAATGGACTTAATATGAGACGTTGTGGTGTCGGCCCACCTCCAGTGCCAGTAGCATGCACGCGTTGTATTTTCTTTTTCAATTTGGACCTAATATCATCAAATCTCTTGTGACAATTCCGCTTGTCCCTCACATGATTCCCACACGCATTGACACCAATGACTATTGTGTCCCACATTTCTTTTCTGCTTGCTGAACTTGTCCGCCCTTGAAAAACATATAAAATATATGAGGTAAATTAATAATAATAGAAGCACCAGTTTCCTACACTGCTAGCTGTTCCAAGAGATAGCAAACATGCTGTTTTATGTGTAATATGTGAAGCACATGAGCATTCACTACTAAACCTATACATGTAAGCAAGGTTGCATTCATATTGTATGCAGTTATGGCAAATTGACCGCCTGTGTTTAGTTGTCCTTGTAAGGCATGATAAAAAGCTGTGTTTCCAGACTAATTAACATAGAAAGATATTCTGAACCCATATTTGCATATGAACAAAACTCAGCTGACCTAGGATCACATGTATTTGAATAATAAATGTAAAGGTACACTTACCTAGTAAATGTCCATATATACTGTCATAGTGCTCCAGAATGCCAGTGACAAGAGCTGTATTTTCCTGGTCATTGAAGCGAGGATTACGTGGCTTCTCCACACGTTTCTTCCGAGCAGGTTTAGGGTCAGAGCTTGGCTGGTGCTGACTGGACTCTCCTTGTTCCAATGGAAGAGCCTCCAAAAGCTGCCCACTAGCAAGCACTCCACCACCATCCACCCCATCAGCAACTGCGCCACCAGCAGCACTCACAGCACCAGCACTCCCACTCCTAGCACCAGCACTCCCACTCCCAGCACCAGCACTCCCACTCCCAGCAACAGCACTCCCACTCCCAGCAACAGCACTCCCACTCCCAGCAACAGCACTCCCACTCCCAGCAACAGCACTCCCACTCCCAGCAACAGCACTCCCACTCCCAGCAACAGCACTCCCACTCCCAGCAACACCACTCGGTGCACCAGCAACATCACTCCCCTGAACAGTACGTTCACTCCGACGCGTACTCCCACGAGTAGCACTCCCACTCCCACCAGCATCACTCTTCCCACGCTTTGCGGGCATACTTCCAGCACTCACAAAAAACAGACAAGAAATGTACAGCCAATCACACGAAACACTTCCACATATAAAACAAGACAAAGATGTAAACAAAACAACAATGGACAAAGCTCACCCAATACACAACAAGTCTCTCAGTCAATATGCAAATCTTCAATCAGCCAGCTCTGTGCGTCTCTCTCTCTCTCACTCCCAACAACACAGAGAATGATTAGCACTACACGTTGCCTTTAAATATGGCGCGCAATCCAATACATGCTTGTTTCGCCTGATTCAGCAAGATTTGTGATTGGGCAACCTAACAGCACCCCGCCACGCACGCCGATACACCTGTGTGTGATCGGCTAATCATCGTGAGAGTGGGCGGATTTGTTTTCGGGTTGATTTTGAATGTATTCGGCACTTACTGCATACGGAGAGGAAAAATCGCCAATAACATGACTAATCGGTAAGATTGCCGATTTCACATAATCGACGCTTACTGCATGAGGCCCATAGTTGGTAAGGTAGGGAGGAGGTCCAAATAAAGCACAATGTGCAGTCAATACAGTCCCCCAGCGTTCCAGTCCCACAGTAAAATGACTGCCAGCAGCCAGCATCAAGCGCCCGAACATCAGTCTTGGTATGGAGTTACGGTAAGCATAAGCATAGCGTTGCACAGGGCATGCGTGGGTCAGGGGGATGTGAAGGTATGACGCGGCTCCGCTCTGATGGCCGTTTCACCGTGAGGCTTCTTCCGGGAGCGTACAAATGTATATGTGGATCAGAAACAAGGACTAACAAACATACATGACAGTGTTTGTCTTGTACTTGTAGTCCTTGTTTCTGATCCACATATCCTATGCTGGCTATGTTGCACTATATTTTTCTTTATTTCTTTTCATATCACGCCACGCACGGAGAAAGTCACATCTGATCACCTGACGGTTCAGGAATTGAGGGGCTGCTCCTTTGGACGTTTCTCCACACCTTCTGGATTTCCAGAACAATCACTATATTGGACTTTTGAGGCGCCGGTATTTCTTTTGTTTTCTCATGTTATTCTGATTTGTACGTATCAGTTTCCACCAGGCAGCCTAGTACCCCATTAGGGAGTCAATCCCCATAGCAGGGACACCATTCACTCACCTTCATTAGCGCTATTTATACACCACTTTTTCCTTGTTTGTATTCATATTTGTGTGTCATGAGCGCCAGCCCACTCGCTCCGCTCTTCCCTTCACCCTGGACGAGGCCTAAGAGGAAATTTCACTCTTTGTGAATGAAACCTGAAAGCTGATTGGCTGAAAAACTTGGCAATGTGCCAAAAATTCCGGGCCATTACTGATTGGATAATGCCCGGAATTTCAACCAACCAGAGAGCAGGGATTTCAATGATACCCAGAATTTACCAGCTTTAGCCCATAATATATATTAGTTTCACAATTAGTTTAAATATAAACTGTACATAGGTTGTAAGGTTAAAACTGTCTTCTGCCAAGTTCTGGAATTGATAAGGTTAAAAAGAATACGCTGGCCTTGCTATTTTCATGGGAGGCTATTGTAAATAGCTTGAGACCAACTGTTCAATGCCTGTCAAAATATTGTTAAAACAAGACCAGAGGATAGGGTTGCCTTATAAGTCACCATTGTATATGTCTCTTGCTCAGCAGTTAAATGTTTAAAGCTCTACAGAAAAGGCATTATGTGAAGGATACATGTAAATTTAGATATGTACCCATATTTGTAACAGATGACAACTGTATTTTTGTCCCTGCCTTGTGTATATAAACCTGCTTGTAAATCATTAAAATTTAGTTGTAAGAACTCAGCCAAGGTGCCTCCCTGAATTCTTACGGCTCCGAGCTCGTATATGTCATACTATTTGAAAGCATCCCATATCTGTTGCGTTTCAGTAGCTCCCGGGAGAAAAGGTTTTGCTTGCCCTAGAAGGACCTGATCTGTAGAGATCTAACATAGGTAAATACATGTATGATGGTTTGTCCGCCCATATACCATCTATACATATATTAGATTATTTATAGCTATCCAGCTATTTGTCACTGGCGCTTTGCACATACAGTATAAATATTGTTGTCACACAAGATATGTTGTCATTGAATATTCACTTGTCAGTTCTTTGTATATTCTTTAATGTTTTCTTTGTTTGTTATTTGTTTTTGCTGAGATACCCAGCAGTTTTGGGTTTCCATCACTGCGCATGTCCGGGACTATTAACAGGTGTACTGCATTTTTAATTTTAAATCATATATATATATGGACACACAGGGACATTATCTTTATACCCCTGAGGAAGGAAGCTGTGTCTTCTGAAATGCGTAGGGTGGTCCCGCTGGCTCTACTGCTGACTACATTGTTTATCCCTCTTGCTGACCGGAGTGTAGCGAATCTGTTGCTACCATCTGCACGCTCCGTTGGGCAGTTTCACAGCGAATCTGCAATTGCAGTTTACTACTCCCAAACTGATCGCGCACTTGCTGTCTGTCCCGGCGAGACTAGGGGGGCGCTCTGCCCGAAAGCAGCTGCTGAGGATCAGGACACAACCGGTGCCGAGGAGAGACGCCTGGAGCTAAACTATCCACTGCCTGCTACCACTTTACGTCCGGTAAGTGGGTTTTTCAGCCGCAGCAGCAGATCTTTCAGTGGGACTTGACTCATATTTTTATCATCCTTTATGCTCATTACTTTGTGTTGTTTTATTAAATGTTTTATTTGTATCAGTCATCTGTTGTTTATCTCAGCATCTTGTCTTAATGTTATAGTTTGTCTTGATTTAACCTTACAGTATTACGCTATGTATTTTGTTTGTTTTCCTTTCATGTACCAAATTTCATCGATTGGCGTACATCCTTGAATTTGAAACACTCACCAGCCTTGGTTGTATATATCCTTTTTCTTCACATCATTTGCATGTGCAAGGCACCAGAGATATAAACACTTTTTTCAACTAAGTAAATGTACCTTCATTCAAGTGTTAAGATTGGGCACTAATGGAAGAACTATATTCATGTATGTCTGATCAGGGCCGGCTTGTTCTTTTGCGGGACTCGGTGCAGGGACTTTTGCGAGGCCGACAGGAGAAATCCCAGCTCAGGAGCACAGAGGCCCGAGTTAAAGACCCACCTGGACATCCATCACACTATGCTTGACTGAATAAGCTAATAGTTGTCATGTTATATCATTGTGTCTTTGTTTACTTTCAGACCACTGATGCTAGTAGTCAGCTATGTTAAGATTACTTTTAATATCACGTTAGCAGTGTTCTCCTTATCACTTGTTATCCAAGATTCTGCCTATAATGCAAGCAATAATTTATGTTCCAAGTGAAAGTACCTCAACATGGGATCTCATCACTTTTCCCCAAGAAAAAACATAATGTCCACACAGCCTTTTCACTATCTATACTCCGAGTTGGATGGCCAACTTGTTTTTTTTGTTGATTTTGATGTTCTTCCTCTTATTTTTTGGTTTCTTATACTCACCAATATTATCCTTTCCTGTTATATTGAGGTGTCCCTTCAAGTAGGGCTATGGGGGATGGCTATTGTCTTTCTGTACCTAACACTTTTCTATTGGGCAAGAACCAGGAACTTGCTGCTCACCATATACTTTATTGTAGAATACAATAATAATAGATTCAGATCTAAATTTTAACAAAACGACGACATTTATTTTAAATTCACCTCAATAAATTTTATGGACTTGAATACCCTTACAAAAAGGAGAATGGAGAACACCTCAAAAATGCAAACAATTACGTGATTTTTATGAAACAGACGCACTTTCATGCTGGAGAGGGGGGGGGGGGGGGTACAAGGACTTAACCCTGTCTAAATTAGGCTGTAATAGAAAACCTCTAGTAGTCTGAGGAATCCAGCAGGGAGCTGGTTAATTGCTGCCCAATTCAATTTACCAGTCTCCACCTGCTGGGAACAGACCCAGAGACTTTCTTGAACACACAGACATGACTTTGTGCTGATATCACCTCAGACCGGGCCCAGCGGACCATGGAACTCCAAACAGACTCAGAGACTGATACAAAGAGCCCCTGCTTACAGGTATCTCTTTAGACTTTTGAGGTGATATGTTGGTAAGGGGCTTTTCCCCCCAGCCTTGCAGATAGCGACAGTGGATAATTTCCTCCAAATTGGTCTCCCTGAGCGTACATATGCGCATGTTTCTTACATGGGGTATTATTGTTTGTATTTGGTGGGGATATTATTGTGTTTATTGTGGGGGGTATTTTTGTGTGTAGTGGGGGGATATTATGTGTATTATGGGGAGGATATTATTATGGGCGGTATTGTTGTATGTGTGATATCGGGATATTATTGTGTGTGTATTGGGGGGGTATTATTGTATGTGTATTATTGGGGGTGGTATTGTTGTGTGTGTAGTGTGTGGGGGGGGTATTATTGTGTGTGTATTGTTGGGGGTGGTTTTGTTGTGTGTTTATTGTGGGGGTATTATTGTGTGTATATTGTGGGGGTGGTATTGTTATGTGTGCATGGTGGGGGGTATTGTTGTCAGTGTATTGTGGAGAAGGGGTAATTAATGTGTGGGGGGTTTGTGTGGTTATTGTGGGGGTAATGGTATGGGTATTGGAGGGGATTGTGTATGTGTGTGTGTGTGTGTGTGTGGGTGTGTGTGGAAGGGGATTGTGTGTGTGACCAGGGGGAGGGGAATGAGTGTGAGGAGGGGGTATTGAGGGAGAGGGATTGAGTGAGAGGGGGGTCACTGAGTGATAGCGAGGGGGGGACAGTGTGAGAGGCGATGGGGTGTGAGAGAGAGAGAGGAGGGGGAGGTGGGGGTGTGAAAGCAAGAGACCGAGGGGGGAAGAGCAATACATGGGGAGAGGGGGTGAGATCTAGGTGTGAAAGAGGGGGGGCGGGGGGCCGCAAGGCCACTAACACGGGGGAGAGGGGAGCGGTCAAAACTCTAGTCCTCGGCCCCAGGAAAGCAGTCAGCGACCCTGGAGGAGAGTACTGTATGTGATGGAGAAGCTGGAGAGGGAAGTATATGGGGAGGGGCAGGCGTATTTTGAAATTTTTTGCTACGTGTGGCCTTATAAAGTGCAAGGAAATCTGATCAGGCCCCTCATATGAAGGGAGTTTGACAACCCTGCTTTTGTGTCATCAGCAAAGAAGGAGATTTTCTCTCTAATCCTACCTCAAGGTCATTAACAAACAAGTTAATTATCACATCTGCTTTACACCAATCTTGTGGTACTGAACCTGTGGAAATGGAGATCCTGCAAAATAAGTATAATAATATTACTATGACTGAACTGAGCTCCATAAGAACTGTTGGGTGTACAGTATGACATCAGGGCCAGATCACGAAAGAGATTAGATGAAGAATACATCACTCCTCCATTTGGTTCCCATCGCCTACATTTAACTCATTAAATACATTAACTTTAAAGGTGCCGTCCCTCCTACAACCAAACTTAACTAATTATAGTGATGCTTTAGGTGATTAACCCATGTTATACAACATCTGTCACCTCTAAGTATTTAAAAGTATTTGTTATAAAATGAATTTGTAAACAAGATAAGATGAGAAATAAGGAGTTTGATTTCCTCTAGTTACTCCTTTTGTTTGATATCATTATGTGCTGAACAGGAGTTTGTGCAGTCACAGTCCCACTCTCTCCTTATCTTTGTTGGCCCTTTAACTGGGACAGAATGGCTTAGAGCAGCATAGTTTCCCTAAATGGGATTCCACGTATGTGTATATATGTATAAACCAATACGAGCAAACACACATTCTTGGTGATTCACCCCATACTACTCATATTATTAAATATATGAGATACATCGATGACATCTTTATGTTGTGGGGTGGCACAGAGGGGGAACTTTTCCAGTTCTTGGACTACTTGAATAAAATCCCCTCGAATATTCGTTTCATCATGACCCATTCTGCCAGTGAAGTGGTCTTTTTGGACACTATACACTGGCGACACACTTTATTCGAGCTCGGCTAGTCCCGCGAATTCGGGTATACTCGGGTGTATTCAGGTTTCTGATCGTTTTCTGCCAGAGTGCATTGCGTTCTTTTCCGGCAGGGATTTAAGCTTTTTATTCCGGCTTGCTGAAATACTGCAATGCCGTGAAAATACACATGGTGGCGCTTGCGAGCTGTTCTCTGTGAAGCCGTCCCCTATAATGAATTGTAATGCAGTATACAGTATATACTGTACAGTATATATATATATATACTGTATAACAACAACCCCTATAAGCCCTAACATACAGTACTGTACACATACAGTACTGTATACTGTATGCATATACATAAATGATACTACTGTATGGGCGGCGGGGGCGTGATGTGTTTGCAGCAGAGAGAGATCCGCTGCTCTCTCTCTGCGCAAACATCGGCACAATAAAAATTATTTGAAATACATTTTTATTGATAGTGTAGATGTGCAGGGGGTCTCCGGAGCTGAATCGCGTTGGTTTTAGGTCTGGGGACCCCGTGCCCCCCGAGATACAGGCCCCTTTAGGGGGTGCCGGTATCCCTCTGCGTTTAAAGGCCCCGATCACGTGATCGCGGCCTGTAAACCAAGCAGAGCAGAGGGATACCGGCACCCCCTAAAGGGGCCTGTATCTCGGGGGGCACGGGGTCCCCAGACCTGAAACCTGTGCGCTTCTGCTCTGGAGACCCTCTGCACATGTACAGTATCAATAAAACACATACAATATACAGTATAAATAAACACTCGTTCTTTACCTTAGCGGCTATGCGCTATGGTAAAGAAGCATCATTTCTGTATTTTAATAATATTGTACAGTGAGCAGGGGGTTCCCTGAGACAGAAATTAATGCTCAGGGACCCCCCCTGCTCCTGCTCAATATTATTAAAAATACAGAAAATGCTGCGTCATTACCATAGCGGATAGCCGCTAAGGCAATGAAGGGGTTAACCCACCGTGCCCGCTTTATTGTGTGTAGTGGGGATGGGTGAGGGGGGTATTTGGCCCTTGGTGTGAGTTTAGGACTTGCGGGAGGGGGGAGTGGGTTGCGGGTACACTTAACCCCTTCACGACCGTAGCAGTTAATACCGCTACGGTCATGAAGGGGTTAAGCCCTCCCGCTACCCCCCCCCGCAAGCCCTCCCCAACCATCGTTGGGGCTAATACAGTACCCCATTCACCCACACTCCCGCTACCCACAATAAAAAAATACACACACACACAGCAGCCGCCAAAAAATAAATAAATAAATCTAAATAAATAAATAAATAAATGACAATAAATACATTTGAAATACATTTTTATTGATAGTGTAGATGTGCATAGCCGCTAAGGCAATGAAGGGGTTAAGGCATAATAAACAATTAATACATTCAATACATATTTTTCATGTCTGTGTTAAAACTCCCTGCCTTCTCTCTAATCTATGTAAAACCCCCTCCCCCTATTCTCGCTTTTAAAACTCCCTGCCTTCTCTCTAATCTATTTAAAAACCCCTCCCCCAAACCCCCTATTGTGTGTGTGCGTTAAGCTTCCCTGCAATCTATGTAAAAAAACCTCCCCCTATTGTGTGTGTGTGTTAAATCTGCCTGGCCTGTGTTTCTGAGTGCTGAGTGCTCTGCGTTAAAGCCCCGATCACGTGATCGCGGCCTGTAAACCAAGCAGAGCAGAGGGATACCGGCACCCCCTAAAGGGGCCTGTATCTCGGGGGCACGGGGTCCCCAGACCTAAAACCTGTGCACTTCTGCTCTGGAGACCCTCTGCACATCTACAATGTGAATAAAACACATACATCATTAAAGAATCATTCTTTAGCTTAGCGGCTATGCGCTATGGTAAAGAAGCAGCATTTATGTATTTTTAATAATATTGTACAGTGAGCAGGGGGTTCCCTGAGACAGAAATCTAATCTCAGGGGACCCCCTGCTCCTGCACAATATTATTAAAAGTTCAGAAATGATGCTTCATTAGCATAGCGTATAGCCGCTAAGGTAATGAAGGGGTTAAGGCATAATAACCAATAAATACATTCAATACACTACCCACTACCCATGGCAACCTCCGCTGCTACTGCTGTACAGTAAAACAGACACAAAAATTAAAACATACAAAGTAATGTCCCCTAACCCCTTAATCACCATAGCGGTTATTAACCGCTGCAGTCATGAAGGGGTTAACCCACCCTCACCCACCACTCGGGACGCCTACTGTACATACCCTCCCACTCTAACCCCCCACCCCGTGAGGCCTAACCACCCTCAACCCTCACCCACTAACTACCCACAAGGGAGGCCTACCCACATACCGTTGGGGAACACCCCCCCCACCCCCCACCCCCAGTCCCCGCAATCAAAACAATGCACAGCCCCACAATAAACAGCATTCTACTGTATTTATTAAATACATTACCCACCCACTGTGCCCCCCCATAAATACAATATTTATTCTTTTACATTCAGGGTCCATAACGCAGCCCCACGCTAGTCCCCGGTGGGCTGGCAGGGCACCTGGACAGACCTACAGTTTACCAGCAGCATTCCACAGGTTCTGGAGGCCTGCTGGTGGATCCTGCCAGCACCATGGCGCCCAAGTGGTCTCCTTGGGTCACCGTGAGCCACAATTGGGTCCCCACGGTAGGCCCAAGGATGTCTGGGAGCCCTGGGTCAAACCCACAGGTGTCTGCGGGGCCTCGGGTGGTTCCCATGGGGGTCTGGGGAACTCACGGGTGCTCACTACGGGTCCGCGGTGCCCCCACAGAAGTGGGACCACACATCATCATCCCCGCACCTACGGGTCGGAGGTGCCCCCACAGAAGTGGGACCACACATCGTCATGCCCGCAGACTAGGGGTCCGCGGTACCCCCACAGAAGTGGGACCACACATCGTCATCCCCGCATGTGTCACCCGTGGAACCACCAGCCTGCTACCCTTTAGGATACCCGAGGATTCCCCGCGGGTGGTCTCCAGAGGTCCCACGCAAAACCACGGAAGTAACCCTGAATGTAGAAAAAATAAACCTGGCCTATACATTCAATACATACACCCTCCCCCCCAACACCTACAGTACAATAATGTGCAAAATAACTATTATCCAGATATGGATAATAGATTAATTGCCCATTATTAAAAACATTAACTAGCATATACAAATAAATAAAGTACTACTGACCTCATCAATACGAAGTGTCCGTTGCCAGCAAAATCCTTGTCTTGTCCACAACATACAAAGCAAATACAAAGCCAATACATTGCAATTACATTCAGATATCAATTAACCCCTTAAACACCTTATCGGATAATAACCGCAAAGGTAATTAAGGGGTTAAGCCACACAGGCACGATACCCACCCTTCACCCATGAATTTGTACTGTGGCTTCATCATGCAACTATATATATATACTGTATATATATACGTACATACAGAGAGACAGAGAGAAAGAGAGAGAGAGAGAGAGAGAGATATACAGTACAGTATATATATATATTGTATATATATATACTGTATATATATACTGTATATATATATATATACAGTATACACACGTTATATACACACCCATGATAAACCAATATACAGTACAAATAAATGTAGAAGGGTTATCAAAAGCATACTGCCCTACAACCAAACACTTCTCCATACAGACACTACATTAAAATCAATTTCCTTTAAAAATCCTAACTGATCTCACAATCTACTGTATATGATCACAAACCAATGAAAAAACTCACATTCCAATATGCATAAAATCTATGCACCATATACATTCTGCAAATTAATCAAACGTAAACAAAAATCAATTAGCAATCATTATTTACATCCCTAAACAATTCACACTCAATCACGAACAATGAAACCATTAACAGATTCACGCCTAGAGCAGAACAATTAAGCCTTTGAAAAAATATACTGTAAGTACCGACAAAAATACAACCTTTACAAACCAAGCCTATCCCTGACCTTCCTCAAACATACAATACAATACCAAGGAAAACATCTACAGTATCTAATTTTTAAATTCTTTAAACTCACAATAAAGCATACAGTAGCAGCATACTGTACACAAAATAATTTAAAACACATCTAATCCAGCTTTTAAAACAACATCATTTCTTACCCTGTACTTTACTGTATGTATATATCTCTCTAGACATACTGTACTGTATACAGTATACATACATACATACATACAGTGGCAAGAAATGATATACCACAAAAAAAAAATACACATGTTAAAAAACCTTTTGAAAAAATTAACAAGTTAAATAAAATACATTTATTTACTGTAGTTCACTTACCATTACTTGCCCCCACCGACTCCCGTTGTGCAGCTTACTCACGAACCAATCCACGATCAGGAACCCATAGAATAATAAACCATTCAAAATAATAAACATTAATCTAAAAATCCAAACCAATCCACGGGTCTTCTACTTGTAATCCATCTTCATCTGTATTCTTCTTTCTTCTATCTCCTTCCGGGCGGGGCAGGGCGTGGTCTTCTTTCCATCATCGGCCACGCCCTTGTCTTTTTTCTTCTCCAGAGGTCCTTCCTCCGCGGCGTCTGGCTGCAAAATGAGACGACATAGGCTTTTAAAGGCCTATGACGTCACATTTTTTGTCATGGTTCCCACGGTCCTGATTGGGCCGTGAAAACCATGTGTTTTGGCCGATAAAAAAAAATGATGACGTCACTTAAAGGGAATGAAAGCACAACCAATCAGAATGGCTTTGCTTCAATTGCCTTTAAGATGACGTCATGAAAAGGCACATGGCCGCCCTCACATGGTATGGTAGCCAATTAGAGCGTGGGAACTTTATCCCATCTCTGATTGGCTCTGGTATACCATGTGTCAGGGGCTTGGGGGAGAAAGGATGTGACGTCAATGAAAACCTGTGACGTGGTACGGTAGCCAATCAGAGCGTGGCAACTTTATCCCTACTCTGATTGGCTCTGGTATACCATGTGTCAGGGGCTTGGGGGAGAAAGGATGTGACGTCAATAAGGATAAAGTTCCCACGCTCTGATTGGCTACCGTACCACGTGACCGGTTTTCATTGACGTCACATCCTTTCTCCCCCAAGCCCCTGACACATGGTATACCAGAGCCAATCAGAGTAGGGATAAAGTTCCCACGCTCTGATTGGCTACCATACCATGTGAGGTATTATATTGGAATGTAAGTTGTTTAAATGGCTTTTCAGAGGTTTAGTGATGATTTAGATTGAGAGATCAGTTATGAATATTAAAGGAAATTGATTTTAATTTAGTGTGTACTGTATGTACTGTATGGAGAAGTGTTTGGTTGTAGGACAGTGCTTTTGATAACCCTTCTACATTTATTTGTACTGTATATTGGTTTATCATGGGTGTGTATATAACGTGTGTATACTGTATATATATATATATATACACATATATATATGTGTATACAGTATATATATATACAATATATATATATATATACTATACTGTATATCTCTCTCTCTCTCTCTCTCTCTCTTTCTCTCTGTCTCGCTGTATGTATATATATACAGTATATATATATAGTTGCATGATGAAGCCACAGTACAAATTCATGGGTGAAGGGTGGGTATCGTGCCTGTGTGGCTTAACCCCTTAATTACCTTTGCGGTTATTATCCGATAAGGTGTTTAAGGGGTTAATTGATATCTGAATGTACTTGCAATGTATTGCCTTGGTTTTGGCTATGTATTGTGTGGGCAAGAGAAGGAAGGCGCTGTCGTCGGACACTTCGTATTGATGAGGTCAGTAGTACTTTATTTATTTGTATATGCTAGTTAATGTTTTTAATAATGGGCAATTAATCTATTATCCATATCTGGATAATAGTTATTTTGCACATTATTGTACTGTAGGTGTTGGGGGGGGAGGGTGTATGTATTGAATGTATAGGCCAGGTTTATTTTTTTTACATTCAGGGTTTGATTCCGTGGTTTTGCGTGGGGCCTATGGAGACCACCTGTGGGTATCCTCGGGTATCCTAAAGGGTAGCAGGCTGGTGGTTCCACGGGTGACACATGTGGGGATGACGATGTGTGGTCCCACTTCTGTGGGGGCACCTCCGACCCGTAGTCTGCGGGCATGACGATGTGTGGTCCCACTTCTGTGGGGGCACCTCCGACCCGTAGGTGCGGGGATGATGATGTGTGGTCCCACTTCTGTGGGGGCACCGCGGACCCATAGTGAGCACCCGTGAGTTCCCCAGACCCCCATGGGAACCACCCGAGGCCCTGCAGACACCTGTGGGTTTGACCCAGGGCTCCCAGACATCCTTGGGCCTACCGTGGGGACCCAATTGTGGCTCACGGTGACCCAAGGAGACCACTTGGGCGCCATGGTGCTGGCAGGATCCACCAGCAGGCCTCCAGAACCTGTGGAATGCTGCTGGTAAACTGTAGGTCTGTCCAGGTGCCCTTCCAGCCCACCGGGGACTAGCGTGGGGCTGCGTTATGGACCCTGAATGTAAAAGAATAAATCTTGTATTTATGGGGGGGCACAGGGGGTGGGTAATGTATTTAATAAATAGAATGCTGTTTATTGTGGGGCTGTGCATTGTTTTGATTGCGGGGACTGGGGGTGGGGGGTGGGGGGGGTGTTCCCCAACGGTATGTGGGTAGGCCTCCCTTGTGGGTAGTTAGTGGGTGAGGGTTGAGGGTGGTTAGGCCTCACGGGGTGGGGGGTTAGAGTGGGAGGGTATGTACAGTAGGCGTCCCGAGTGGTGGGTGAGGGTGGGTTAACCCCTTCATGACTGCAGCGGTTAATAACCGCTATGGTGATTAAGGGGTTAGGGGACATTACTTTGTATGTTTTAATTTTTGTGTCTGTTTTACTGTACAGCAGCAGCAGCGGAGGTTGCCATGGGTAGGGGGTAGTGTATTGAATGTATTTATTGGTTATTATGCCTTAACCCCTTCATTACCTTAGCGGCTATACGCTATGCTAATGAAGCATCATTTCTGAACTTTTAATAATATTGTGCAGGAGCAGGGGGTCCCCTGAGATTAGATTTCTGTCTCAGGGAACCCCCTGCTCACTGTACAATATTATTAAAAATACATAAATGCTGCTTCTTTACCATAGCGCATAGCCGCTAAGCTAAAGAATGATTCTTTAATGATGTTTGTGTTTTATTCCCATTGTAGATGTGCAGAGGGTCTCCAGAGCAGAAGCGCACAGGTTTCAGGTCTGGGGACCCCGTGCCCCCCGAGATACAGGCCCCTTTAGGGGGTGCCGGTATCCCTCTGCTCTGCTTGGTTTAACAGGCCGCGGTCACGTGATCGGGGCTTTAACGCAGAGGGATACCGGCACCCCCTAAAGGGGCCTGTATCTCGGGGGGCAGGAGGTCCCCCGACCTGAAACCAGTGCGGTTCAGCTCCCGAGACCCCCTGCACATCTGCCCTATAAATAAAAATGTATTTCAAATGTATTTATTTGTATTTATTTATTTATTTATTGCGGGGATGCTGTGTGTGATTATTTTTTATTGTGTGTAGCGGGGGTGGGTGACGGGGTTTATAAATGTGAGTTTATAAATAAAATAAAGAATATTATTTCTAGGGGCCTTAGAACAGAAGTTCCCACGCCAATTGCGCGCTCATTGCTCTTTTGTTACAATGTTGCTGGTCTTGCGGGTTTGCAGTCTGGCAGCAAAAAGCAGTTTGTAGTACTGAGTGTGAGATAAATTAAGCAGTTCTTTTATTGCTGAAGTCGCCACCAAAAACTTTTATTTACAAATACAGTACAAAAATCGTGCAACACACAACAACATACAGTATCCTTTGTTTAAGTACAGCAGGTACTATAGGGTAAAACATGTACTGTACAGTACAGCACAATATTACAGTATGGTCTCACTGAAAGTCCTCCCCATTTTCCATCCATGGCCGATTCCTTGCATGGCGCAAAACGCCATTAATGCAGTCTCTAACGCCTCTCATTACAGGATCTGTAACAGGGTAATAGCGCTGCATTTCTTCCACAATCTTTTTCCTTAAATTAGAAGGAAGGGCCTTTTTTTGGCGATTCCCATCATAGTTCACTTTGAACACCCACTCGCAGTACAATGTGTAGGGAACATGGTGTTTAAATATGATCAAGGCATACTTGTGTGGTATACCAGCACTCCTCACCCTATACTTCTCCCTCAGCGCCGGTGGCAGATCGCACAGGGAGATGTCAGGCTCTGTTTGTATGCGAGCGGGTGTAGGAGGTCTTTTGGGAGCGGGTGTACTTGAGGCGATGGGCAATGGTAGGGTGTCTGGGAGGAAGCTTTCCTCCGGTAGTGGTCGCCGGGTTGTCTCCTGGCGTGGTCTTGACGGGGTTGCCATGTCCTCCTCAATAGCATCGTACACTGCATCTTCTGGTGGAGGGGGTGTGCTTGGTGATGGAAGGGGGTCGAAGGTACCATGCATCACATCCATGTCACCCCCCTGCTCCAGCGTCGGGGAAACAGGGGCATTAACACCGAGCAAATAATGTATGCCCGCTATGTCAGCCTCTATCTTGTCCATCCGTTGATCCATCCGTTGCTCCATATGTAGCATCCGTTGATCCAGCCGTTGCTCCATTTGTAGCATCCGTTGCTCCATATGTAGCACCGACTCCAGAAGCAGATCTAGCTTTGCCAGCACAATAGAATTCCCGGGGAGATCCACAGTTAGCCCATTCAGGATCCGGCCTAACGAGCTGCTTGTGCATGGCATCTGGAGATCTGGGGGGATGGGTGCAACGGAGGATGAGATGGGGGTTCTCTGGAGAGAAGCGGCATCGATGGAGAGTGGAAGAGGTGACCTGGGGATGCCCGGTACAGGAGAAGCTGCAGCGTCGTCGAAGAGGGATGGAGAAGGTGACCGCTGGATTTCCGGGAGAGAAGCAGAGTCGTCCAAGAGCAAAGGAGACAGTGACCCGTGGATTTCAGAGGCAGCAGCATCTTCAGATGGAACCGGAGAAGATGGGGGTGGAGAAGCCGGGCTGAAGATTTCCGGGACAGCTACAGCAGAGTCGTCGAAGCTTATGGGAGCAAGTGGTCTGCGGATTCGGTGAGTTGGCTGCCATTCGTCTTGCTTACCGAGCACAGTACCGTATTTCTTCTTCACATAATAAGGCTGACGTGTTTTAAAACCTGCCTCTAACGCGTTTCACCCGCAGATTGGGCTTTTTGAAAAAGAGGCGCAGGGGTATGCGTCCCCCCTCTTTTTAACCATGCTTTATTAAAGGATTTGTTACACAGCACAGTCCAGCTTCAGCAACTTTTTTCATCTGCCTCGTGGTGCCCGCTGAATTGCCTCTCCTCACCGGAACAGGTACACTTCTTCGGTACTGTAAAGTAAAAGTGTTGTTTTGCAAACTGTACTGCGCTGTGACGCTAACATTTTTTATTCATTGTCATTACAGAGCGTACCCCATGATACGGGACGCAAACAAAATCAAAAGAGTGCTACAGGCCCAAGCATGGATCGACAGCGGTGAGACTTTCCAGGATTGCATCTTCACTGATGAGTCTACTGTGTCGCTGGAGAGATTTGCAAGATTTGCGTTCCACAAAAAAGGCCGCATAACTTTGAAGCCGCGGCCAAAACACCCTGTGAAGCTGAATGTGTGGGGTGCCATCTCTAGGCGTGGACCGGGATGCATTGTCGTCTTTGAAGGTACAATTTCTCAAATATAATGCCGCCTAATGCACTGTACTTGACTAGTGTTGCCTTACCGTATGCACTGTACTGTACTATTGAGCACTTTTCTTTTCTTGCTATAGGAATCATGAATAAAGATTTCTTCCAAGACAACATTGTGCCCGTGATAGTGCAATGCATCACACGAGACTTTCCCAATGGTCATCGCTTTTACCAGGACAATGATCCCAAGCACACCGCGTCGACGGCGCATATCCTTGAGCGCGGCATCAACTGGGTGAAGACGCCAGCGGAGTAAGTGCAGTAGACCGTGTCCCATTTATGTTCCCCACTGTTTTTACTGTGTACTGTATCTCTTAAACTAATTGTCCTTTCTTTCCAATCACAGATCGCCAGACTTCAATCCGATCGAAATGGTCTGGCATCAGCTGAAGGACCACATCCGTAAAGTGGCGAAACCCTCCAAGAAGGACGAGTTGTATAAAGCCATAATGAGTTTTTGGAACGATGAACTCACCGTGGAACGCTGCAATAAATATATAGACCATATTGCCACTGTGTTGCCCATTGTCATCGCGCGCAATGGGCAAGCATCAGGAAAGTAGTACAGTGCTGTAGTATTGTACAGTAAGTACAGTATGATACAGGTAAGTATGGCACAGATTTTTTCTTTCCCAATAGTCAGAGTATACAGTAGTTCCAGTATACAGTACAGTAGACTAGTTTGACAGTACTACAGTAACTGCCTACTAACTGCTCCATTTTTTTCTTTCCAGAGAAAGCTGCACCAGCCACCTACTGTACAGTAGTTCTACCATAATACAGTACGCACATACAGTACAGTACAGTAACTGAACAAAGTTTTTGTTTTCTTGTCGTTCCAGGAAAAAGGGTGCCCAAGGGGGAGGGGGGGCCTTGTGTTCCGTCAAATCTGCTTGTGCAGTCAAATGTACAGTATATAAACAGCAGTAATGATGTACACAAAACCTCTCCTCTCTCAATGAACTACTGTACCGCAGACACAATGAGGATACTGTTACAGTATGAAGGGAAAAAGAACAGGATGGGTTATTTAACATTATACTGTGCAATATTTATACTGTATATTTATACATACTGTATTTTTATTCTAAAGGTATTCGAGAATGTACTGTACTGTATGAGGACCTGGTGACTTTCAACCCTCTCAGACCCACAGAACGGATTATTTCACATTACTGTATATTTATCCTGTATATTTTCAGTAATTTAGAAGCAGTGGCTGTTCTGAACAGAACAGTTACTGTAAGCAAACGGATGCACATCAGATTTACATTTCCAATTCGAGAGGGGATTTTTCCAAAGCAGGCAGGCCTCCCTCTAAGTGAGGTGGATGGTGGGATGATACTGTACTCTGGCTGGCCTCCTGCTTAATCTTGTTACCGTAGCCAGCCCAGGGCCAGATTAACAAAACAATGGCTTGGATTGGATTAGCCAGACGATTGATGCTTGGCCAGGGAGGGATTAAAAACTCTAAGGGAGGGGGTGGGTGGTGTAGCTAGGATTGTACTGTGTCAGTATTTCCAACGGCAGGTCACCCTAATAATTGCATGAATAAACCCCCAAAGACAAGGCCCAAATATAGTACAGTATACTGTATACTGCATATACAGTACAGAGCTGTATACTGTATTATAAATAAATAATCACACAGTACTGTACAGTATGTATTATTGTGTGTTGAGGTTTTGAATTGCTGTTAACTTGAAATGTTTCACCATTGTATTGTACTGTATTTGTAAATAAAAGTTTTTTGTGGCGACTTCAGCAATAAAAGAACTGGTTAATTTATCTCACATACAGTAAAGTACGTGAATACGACCGCAATCACCATTGTACAGTAAATGGGTGCATAGGATGGAACGACAGGTGCTAAAGGGGTATAAATATGATATTTATCAGTGTTGATCAAAGAGAGTTGATCAGAAGGATTCCCCTTATAAAGTATACAGCACTCTATTGTCATTCATACAGTATAGTAAAGGGTAGACAACAAATGGTCTTGCAGTATACTGTATTACTAAAAATCTGTCAGGTTGACCAGAATCACTGCGGATATCGGAAAATAATACAATTTTATTAATTCTACATAGAATTAATAAAATTGTATTATTTTCCGATTTCCGCAGTGATTCTGGTCAACCTGACAGATTTTTAGTAATATACTGCAAGACCATTTGTTGTCTACCCTTTACTATACTGTACTGTACTGTATGAATCTTGTTAATTTATCTCACATAAAGTACGTGAATACGACCGCAATCACCATTGTACAGTAAATGGGTGCATAGGATGGAACGACAGGTGCTAAAGGGGTATAAATATGATATTTATCAGTGTTGATCAAAGAGAGTTGATCAGAAGGATTCCCCTTATAAAGTATACAGCACTCTATTGTCATTCATACAGTATACTGTAGTAAAGGGTAGACAACACATGGTCTTGCAGTATACTGTATTACTACAAATCTGTCAGGTTGACCAGAATCACTGCGGATATCGGAAAATAATACAATTTTATTAATTCTACGTAGAATTAATAAAATTGTATTATTTTCCGATATCCGCAGTGATTCTGGTCAATTCTACGTACTGTAGGTGTATTAGTATTACACATAGTCACGCTGGGGCCTGAGCTGCGTTACTGACGGGAGGAGCTGGGTGTATTAGTATTATACATAGTCACGCTGGGGCCTGAGCTGCGTTACTGATGGCAGGAGCTGGGTGTATTAGTATTATACATAGTCACGCTGGGGCCTGAGCTGTGTTACTGACGGGAGGAGCTGGGTGTATTAGTATTATACATAGTCACGCTGGGGCCTGAGCTGCGTTACTGACGGGGGGAGCTGGGTGTATTAGTATTATACATAGTCATGCTGGGGCCTGAGCTGCGTTACTGACGGGAAGGAGCTGGGTGTATTAGTATTACACATAGTCACGCTGGGGCCTGAGCTGCGTTACTGACGGGAGGAGCTGGGTGTATTAGTATTATACATAGTCACGCTGGGGCCTGAGCTGCGTTACTGACGGGAGGAGCTGGGTGTATTAGTATTATACATAGTCACGCTGGGGCCTGAGCTGCGTTACTGATGGGAGGAGCTGGGTGTATTAGTATTATACATAGTCACGCTGGGGCCTGAGCTGCGTTACTGACGGGAGGAGCTGGGTGTATTAGTATTATACATAGTCACGCTGGGGCCTGAGCTGCGTTACTGACGGGAGGAGCTGGGTGTATTAGTATTATACATAGTCACGCTGGGGCCTGAGCTGCGTTACTGACGGGAGGAGCTGGGTGTATTAGTATTACACATAGTCACGCTGGGGCCTGAGCTGCGTTACTGACGGGAGGAGCTGGGTGTATTAGTATTATACATAGTCACGCTGGGGCCTGAGCTGCGTGACTGACGGGAGGAGCTGGGTGTATTAGTATTACACATAGTCACGCTGGGGCCTGAGCTGCGTTACTGACGGGAGGAGCTGGGTGTATTAGTGTGTTGAGGTTTTGAATTGCTGTTAACTTGAAATGTTTCACCATTGTATTGTACTGTATTTGTAAATAAAAGTTTTTTGTGGCGACTTCAGCAATAAAAGAACTGGTTAATTTATCTCACATAAAGTACGTGAATACGACCGCAATCACCATTGTAAATGGGTGCATAGGATGGAACGACAGGTGCTAAAGGGGTATAAATATGATATTTATCAGTGTTGATCAAAGAGAGTTGATCAGAAGGATTCCCCTTATAAAGTATACAGCACTCTATTGTCATTCATACAGTATACTGTAGTAGTAAAGGGTAGACAACACATGGTCTTGCAGTATACTGTATTACTACAAATCTGTCAGGTTGACCAGAATCACTGCGGATATCGGAAAATAATACAATTTTATTAATTCTATGTAGAATTAATAAAATTGTATTATTTTCCGATATCCGCAGTGATTCTGGTCAACCTGACAGATTTGTAGTAATATACTGCAAGACCATTTGTTGTCTACCCTTTACTATACTGTACTGTATGAATGACAATAGAGTGCTGTATATAAGGGGAATCCTTCTGATCAACTCTCTTTGATCAACACTGATAAATAATTTATCTCACACTCAGTACTACAAACTGCTTTTTGCTTGCAGACTGCAAAGCCGCAAGACCAGCAACATTGTAAAAAAAGAGCAATGAGCGCGAAATTGGCGTGGGAACTTCTGTTCTAGGGCCCCTAGAAATAATATTCTTTATTTTATTTATAAACTCACATTTATAAACCCCGTCACCCACCCCCGCTACACACAATAAAGCGGGCACTTACAGTACAGTATATATTTATTTCTCTTCATGTATTTATTTATTTATTTACTGTAGATTTATTTATTAATTGTGGAGCTGCTGTGCGTGAGGGGCCATGGCCAGGATGGGGGGGGGGGGTAACGGTACAGTATGTGGGTAGGGGGTGAGGGTGGTTAGACCTCACAGTACATTATGCACATTGGGTCCCCCCCCCCCTCCCCACATTTACATACACTGCACGACATCAATGCAGGGAGGGTTTACCAATGCAGGGAGGGTTTACCAATGCAGGTAAGGCTTTAGGCCTTTATATCTCTCTCCCTTCATTGTAATCTGTTTAACAGAAACATTAGGGGGGAAGGGGCTTTAGGCCTTTATATCTCTCTCTCCCTTCATTGTAATCTGTTTAACAGAAACATTAGGGGGGAAGGGGCTTTAGGCCTTTATATCTCTCTCCCTTCAGTGTAATCTGCTTAACAGAAACATTAGGGGGGAGGGGGCTTTAAACAATGCTATGTATAATGTATAAGGTTTTTTACAATTAGATAGATGTAATCCTTGGTATTGTAAGGGTTAGCTTTGGTTTTAAATTGTGTTTTCTGGTTGGTACTTACTGTACAGTATATATTGACTTTTGTTTACTTGATTGGTTAAAGTGTTTTTTTGGAAGTGTTTGTATTTACTGGTAGAGTAGCTTGCAATTATATTGTTAACATTCATTTGCAGAATGTACAGTATATGGTGCATAGATTTAATGCTATGCATCATTTACAGTATACAATGTAAATGCAATGTACTGTGTGGATTGGAATGTTATGTTTTATATTGTAAAATCAGTTAGGATTATTAAATGGATTATTATTATTATTGTCTGTACTGTATAGAGAAGCGTTATTTGTAGGACAGTATGATTTTGATAACCATTCTACATGTACTGTATTTTTATATTGGTTCATCATCTGTGTGTATATACTGTATACTGTATACTATATATATATATATATATATATATATATATATATATATATATATATATATATATGTATATATATGTATACAGTATATATATACTGTACACAGTATATACTGTATATGTACTGTATAGGGATTGTTATTATATATACTGTATATATATATCCAGTATATATACAGTATATACTGTACAGTATATATTTAATTCTCTTCATGTATTTATTTATTTATTTAGATTAATTTATTAATTGTGGGGCTGCTGTGCGTGAATTTTTTTTATTGGGGGTGAGGGGGGTGTTTGGCCCTTGGTGTGAGTTTAGGACTTGCAGCAGCAGCATCACAATTAATAAATAAATCTAAATAAATAAATGACAATAAATACATTTGAAATAAATTTTTATTGATAGTGTAGATGTGCAGGGGGTCTCCGGAGCTGAAGCGCACAGGTTTTAGGTCTGGGGACCCCGTGCCCCCCGAGATACAGGCCCCTTTAGGGGGTGCCGGTATCCCTCTGCTCTGCTTGGTTTACAGGCCGCGATCACGTGATCGGGGCCTTTAACGCAGAGCACTCAGCACTCAGAAACACAGGCCAGGCAGATTTAACACACACACACAATAGGGGGAGGTTTTTTTACATAGATTGCAGGGAAGCTTAACGCACACACACAATAGGGGGATAGGGGGAGGGGTTTTTACATAGATTAGAGAGAAGGCAGGGAGTTTTAAAAGCGAGAATAGGGGGAGGGGTTTTTACATAGATTAGAGAGAAGGCAGGGAGTTTTAACACAGACATGAAAAATATGTATTGAATGTATTAATTGTTTATTATGCCTTAACCCCTTCATTGCCTTAGCGGCTATGCACATCTACACTATCAATAAAAATGTATTTCAAATGTATTTATTGTCATTTATTTATTTAGATTTATTTATTTATTTTTTGGCGGCTGCTGTGTGTGTGTGTATTTTTTTATTGTGGGTAGTGGGAGGGTGGGTGAATGGGGTATTAGCCCCAATGATGGTTGGGGAGGGCTTGCGGGGGGGGGGGGGTAGCGGGAGGGCTTAACCCCTTCATGACCGTAGCGGTATTAACTGCTACGGTCGTGAAGGGGTTTCTATCCGCTATGGTAATGACGCAGCATTTTCTGTATTTTTAATAATATTGAGCAGGAGCAGGGGGGGTCCCTGAGCATTAATTTCTGGCTCAGGGAACCTCCTGCTCACTGTACAATATTATTAAAATACAGAAATGATGCATCTTTACCATAGCGCATAGCCGCTAAGGTAAAGAACGAGTGTTTATTTATGCAGAAGCGCACAGGTTTCAGGTCTGGGGACCCCGTGCCCCCCGAGATACAGGCCCCTTTAGGGGGTGCCGGTATCCCTCTGCTCTGCTTGGTTTACAGGCCGCGATCACGTGATCAGGGCCTTTAAACGCAGAGGGATACCGGCACCCCCTAAAGGGGCCTGTATCTCGGGGGGCACGGGGTCCCCAGACCTAAAACCAACGCGATTCAGCTCCGGAGACCCCCTGCACATCTACACTATCAATAAAAATGTATTTCAAATGTATTTATTGTCATTTATTAATTTATTTAGATTTATTTATTTATTTTTTGGCGGCTGCTGTGTGTGTGTGTATTTTTTTATTTTGGGTAGCGGGAGGGTGGTGAATGGGGTATTAGCCCCAACGATGGTTGGGGAGGGCTTGCGGGGGGGGGGGTAGCGGGAGGGCTTAACCCCTTCATGACCGTAGCGGTATTAACTGCTACGGTCGTGAAGGGGTTAAGTGCACCCGCAACCCCCCCCCCCCTCCCGCAAGTCCTAAACTCACACCAAGGGCCAAATACCCCCCTCACCAATCCCCACTACACACAATAAAGCGGGCACGGTGGGTTAACCCCTTCATTACCTTAGCGGCTATCCGCTATGGTAATGACGCAGCATTTCTGTATTTTTAATAATATTGAGCAGGAGCAGGGGGGGTCCCTGAGCATTAATTTCTGGCTCAGGGAACCCCCTGCTCACTGTACAATATTATTAAATCTCTCTCTCTGCTGCAAACACATCTCGCCCCCAGTATGTGCAGTAATTTACTGAACATGTACTGTAGAATAAATGCATAGTTTTATTTATTCGGGTTTATTACACAGTATACTGTTCGGCCGGAAAACATCAGCATACTGTACAGCACAATATTATCCATCGAAATCCCCCCATTAGCCGTTTTCTTTTCTGAGGAAAAACAAAATGAAAAGTTTTAATGTACAGTAATGGTCAGCCCCCTAAAGAAGTACCCAGCCTGCCCCACCAAAATAATAAGGCAACAATACAGTACTCACCATATTGTATTACTGAATTTCCCATTCAGCTTGTGCCGGCGCCGAGCCACTGCCAGTCCAGCTTTCATCATCACCCACGTCGATAGTTTGCAGCGGGACTAGCCCACCTGTAGTCAGCAGGTGAGGCGGGAAATCGCTTAGGTACATGCAAGCTTCATCAAAACTGGCCGCGAAATCCGACTCTGTCTCAGGGTTGTCACTGACGGCGGGACCATCATTAGAAGCTGGTGCTGGTGCTGGTTCTGGTTCTGATGCATTGCTTGGCAGGGACTGTCGCTTCTTAGTTGGTTTTAACACGACCCTTCGCCTTTTGCCGCCTCCATGATCATAGATACAGGAAAAACCCTGTGACACACACCAATACCCTCCAACAAATTGGGGCTCAATACGGTGAAAACAGGGGTCACTACATAACCTTTTCCTTATTGCACGCTCCACAAATGAGGAGTTGGCGAAAATTTGTAAAAGTCATAGTTTTCGATAAAATACTGATAAATTTGAACAACTGTTGCCATCTTATCCTCTGTTGCATTAATAGCGGCCCATATCAAATAAGCATAACTTCTGTCAGGTTTTTGGAACACGGGCTGCATTTGAACACTCATGTCTCTGGAGAATAGTGTAAGCGAAAATGGTCTTTGTCTTTATTTAATACAGTATGTAAAGCCTAAATTGATACATTTTTTGCAACGTCTTCCTTCAGTCTCAAGGGCAAGTTACAATAGCATACTGTACTGTGGTACAGTATCTTTTTTTAAACTAAACAACTGCAAGCCCACACATTACTTGCAAGCCCACACATTACTTAAGTCATGAGTTTATGCCATCTGGTGAACAAGCGAAACATTGCAGCCTAGTAAATCCTGATCATTATCATTTAACAGATCAGGCCCCCGTCAGCCAGGCATGAACCGTGGCTGGGAAGGCAAACGCAACGAAGCATGCAAGAGGTGAGCAGCGGCGGATTCCAGGTATCTGCCAGGTACAAACTGGGCATTTGCTCGAATAAAGTGTGTCGGTGCAGTAGTCTACAGAGAGGCAGACAAACTATTGACCAAGATTCATCAGAAGTTAATGGACAAAAACAATCTGCTTCTGGCCAGTAGCCACCACCCCATATCACTGAAGAAGGGGTTACCATATTCCCAGTTTCTGAGGGTACGGAGGGTGATCAGCAATGTTGAAGATTGCGAGACAGCACTGCTCAACATGGCGCGTAGATTCCAAGACCGTGGCAATGCGAAAGGAGAGATCAACACCGCGCTTAAGAAGGCCAGACTGATTCCTCGTGAGCAGTTGCTCACATCTACCATTAAATCACAGGATACAGAAAGGTTTCATGTTGCTAATACTTATAGCACAGCCTCGGGACTGATCAAATCAAGCGTGCAAAGACACTGGCATATACTCGCCAATGACAAAAAGATTGTGCACACTTCAACAAACCCCCATTTTTCTGTTATAGATGAGGACGAAATATTGGTGATTGCCTCTTGCAGTCAGACCCTACAGTATGACGAAATACGCTAATAGTACCACTTGGCTTACCAGGACCCCAGGAGTCTACAAATGTCACGGGTGCACTAACTGCCAGCATATGATCTTGGGCAAACATTATGCGCACCCACACAGTGGCAAGGCTATCAAGATAAAGGACTTCATGAATTGTGAGAGTCACTTTGTGGTTTATTTTATTCGCTGCCCTTGTGGTATGTACTACATGGCAAGACCACTCGGATGTTGAAGGAGAGGATCTGTCTCCATAGATCGGCCATCAGGAAGGCATTATCAGAAGTAGGTGACAGTGATGACTGTAGGAGGACATGTGCAGAGGTACACAATGGAGACTGTTTTAAGGTGAAATTAAAACAAGGCTTTATTGTGCCTATCGCTTTAAACACAGCAAAAATCAACATAAGAGAATAAGCCAAACAAAAAAACCTATCTCTGCTTTGGAGACTATCTACATATGTAGCTCAGCCCTCTCTGACTGGGTTGGTTAGCTAAGCTATTTACCAGCCCCAAATCATGGAGACATTTATCAATACACATAGACATAGATAATAGTCTTATATGAAAAGTCTTATCTGTTAGCTGGGCTGCTGTAGGGGAAGCTTCTCTGCTCTCTTGGAACCGCACCCTTGTGTGCACAGGAAATGTCAGGCTCTAGGTTAGAATCTTGTCCCCTTTGTCTTGTGGTCAGCTTGTCGCTCAAGACATCTGTCCTTCCTTGGTTCAGCCCAGTTGTGGACTAAGGAATCTCTGCTCTGTCTCCTAGTTCAGCTCAGGTGTGAGCTAAGGAGTCTCACTTCCTGTCTCAAAGGCAGGCTTTTTCTACCACCTGCAATCAGCCAGGTGGTGTTAGTTAATTGCCTACCAGCAGTTAACCACCACACTGCTGGATTAGAGGCACAATTGTGAACAGGGATAAGTCCCCTGTTATATACCTCCCCTGTTTGTGGGAAGCTCGGGCTTACCACGGCCAAAGCCCATCCTTCCACTCTCATTCGAGATCTTTCTGTGACTTGAATGAGAGTGGATGGAGGAAGAGAACCCTCTGTCCCGCTGGGATTGGAGCCCTTTCTCCAATTTATTTTTGTCTTCTCCCGAAGGTGCTTGAGATCAACACTCCTCAGTCGCTCAAGGAGGACTTTTTCCAAGTAAAGTCTTTTTACAGAGTGCGCGGTCATGAGATTTCCGTTGCGTCGGGCACTCCTCTTTTTGTAGACAAACTGTATGGCAATAGTTGTAGAGCAGTTAGGACTAGCCCTTAGAGTTTTCCGCTCTTGAAGTGGTATTTCTGCACCTCCTCCACACAACGGAGTCGCCAGTTCAGCTTCTTTGGGACTGAGTTGCACCTCCACCTCCCTTTCCAGAGAACATCCTATCTTTTCAGCTTCCTCAGCTAAGGATTCTTCTGGCTTTGATTCTGCACTCCTACCTCTGTTTGTTGCCTGTTGGGCAGCTGCAGGTTTGGCTAGTGCTTTCTTAGGTGGCTCAAACATCGTAATCTTGGTTTGAAGGTGCGTGGAATCCCCAACTCTCACCGTACCCTTGTCCTCATGGGCATTAGTTACTGTGGGATACCGGTGCTTGGGCAGAGCCAATACCTTTTCCCGTATTGGAGGAATCTATAAGTTACTGGTCTGCAGGGTCTCACTCTGTTTGAGTGCGTCTTGCAAGTCTCTTCTCAGTGAATTTATCTGCGCACTTTGCTTTTTCTGAGTCTGTATCAGTGTCTCCTTCATATTCTGGAGCTCTGTAATTTTTGTCGTCAAGGTTGCCGCCGTGTCTGTTTTCTCCTTGGTGTACTGACTCAAGGGAATGGAACAGTCTCTCTGTCTCTCCAGTTCTTGCTCCAGTTTCTGGGCCTTCTCCCGCTCCTTCTCATACAGAGTCACCTGATATCGAAGCTCCGCCTCCAATGATGCTCTGGTGACATGCAGCGTGGCCTTTAGCTCCTCATACTGCTCTGTGGGGACGTACTGGGTATTCAGACATTCCTGCAGCGCTTGTACCTCTTTAGCAGCCTGCAGCTTTTCTTCCTGCAGCATTTGCTCTGCTTCAAACTTTTCATCTTCCAAAAGTTTATTTATTTCTTTAAGCTCGTGCAGCTTTTCATTCTTTCCCTTGACGTGTTCTGTCAACTCAGAATTTTCTTTTTTTAATCTTAAATTTTCTCTTTTTTCAGTCTTTGTACTATTCAGGGCCTCCTTGCAGTCCAGCTTCCATTTTTGCACATTTGCATGGAGGCAGGCTTTCTCCTGGCGTGAGACTTCCATCTCCAGGTTGAGGGTCTGAAGCTCCTTCTGGGAGACTTTGAGATTTAAATTAAGATGTAGGGTAGTTTTCTTTGAACTGTCCAGCTCCTTCGCGAGACTGTGAAGTTCCTTTCTGGAGACTTCCAGTTTTGTGTGGCCGCTGTTGATCTCATGCTGTGAGGCATCCAGTGCTCTGCAGAGTGTATGAACCTCTTTCTGAGATAGGTCCACCTCTGTTGACCTCCTGTTGTGGGGCATTCAGGTCTACGTGAAGAGTGTGAACCTCTTGCTGAAAGACTGTCATATGCTTCAGTGCCTCCTCATACTTCCGCTTCAGCTTAGCCATCATTTTATCAGATTGGCTCTGCTTTTCATCCATGGCGGAAATAGTAGCGTTTGCAGTATCTAGCTCAGTCTTGAGCTCGTCCAATTCTGTCCTGGCCAAAGAGTAAATTATGAGCACATCTTTCTGTAGCTTCATGTTATTTTTCTGTAGCTCTGTGTAACCATCTTTCATTTGTTTCAATTGTTCACAGAGCATATCACAGTCATGCCTGGCATTTTTCAGGGCATCTTCAGGGCTGGTCAAGGGATCGACACTCACTGGTTCCGGCTCCGCTTCCCTGGGATGGTTGGTTGAGGGTTCCTCACTGTTGGCACCGGACAGACACTTCTTTGGGGTACACGACTTCTGCCTTGGGCCCTCTGGATATTCGGTTATCCGCGGGATGACTTCTCCATTTTCTCTAGGCTGCAGGGCATCTCGGTCCCCCTTTTTCTCCACAGGATCTGCGGACGTGTCTGTTCCTTCCACGGTAAGGGAAGAACCGCTTTTCTTTTTCTTTTTCCACCTTTTTGTTTTGGATGACTCCGTCCCATCAGGAATACTGGGGTCTCCTTTATTTGATACTTCAGCGGCTTCATTGTGCTCCCGCTCTTTCTCTTGCCGATCATATTCGTCATCATAGAGAGCGGTCTTTTCGGTTGGTGCCGAGTTCAGGCACCCCCACCATTCTTGGGGTGTTTTGTGGGTGTGACTCGGTTTGGGTTTCCCGTAAGAGATGTCTTCCTCCGCATCGGACTGGAAGGGCCACACTTCCGTGGGGTAGGGTTCATTCCAGGAACGCTGCATATTGTCCTCCATTTTGGGGCTATCAGGTATATTTTTCTTCCTGACCTCAGGAGGCGCTATTGCAGCTGTTGTCCTACAGGTGGGCATATTTTGCTTGTAGAGGTCGTACCTCTCACAGGCCTCTCTGTAGACTTTTTCTTCCCTTGGGCAAGTTTTACAACATTAGCATTACTGTGCATGCATTCACTCTCATCGTCTGAATAAGGCCTGAAGGGACACTGCTCCGTGTAGTGGGGTTCTTTACACCAGGAACAAATTTTCTTCCCTATTTTTACAGAGTCTGTATTTGACTTCAGCTGGGTGGCCATTTTAAATTCCCAGGGTTCTATTTCTTTAAATACAGTGCTTGCTAGCTGCCCATTTTCTGGCTTCAGCAAAGGCATTTGCTTTAAACCATTTACTTGCTATGTGCAATCCCTCCGCTTCAGCAACAGAATTTGATTTTCTGCTTGAGTTCAGTAATTGTCTCATCTTTGGGTATTATGGCATTCACTCTTCACACTTTGGTTGCCTGTTTTATTCCCAAGATACATAGGCAGACTTTTTTACTTGCAGAAAAAAAAACATTCTTTGCAGTGGAATATTTCTTTCACTCCCGGCAGGGTGACTCAACACTCAGCAATTGGCTTTGGAATACCTTTTACACAGTTCAGCAATCCCTTTTTCCCCGGTAGGGCAATTTTACACTCAGCATTTGTTTGCTGAAAATTCCCCTGCTTCAGCACAGTCTTGCATCAATTTTCACACTTTTCTGCATATACTCCATTCACAGCTGGTAGTCCTATGTGGTGTGGCAACCTTTATTTGCAAAATCAGTACCGCTCGTGGGTCACCATCTGTATTCACTGCTTCAGCGAAACTTTTGAAAACAACAAACACCTATCCCTTTTAAGGGCTGACTCACTTCTTGAACCCTGACTATGGCTGGAAGTCAAAACCCCTATTTCAATGACCATATTACACTTTGTGATAGACAAATTAGGTTTACCTGCTTCAGCAGTCTCTCTCTCTCTCCTCTTGGGATTGGGAAAAAGAGTCCATCTGTGGTTTTGTGAGTTTCAGTGCAGTGTAGATTTCCTGCCTGGGTGTGTCGCTTTAACTCTGATCTCTGCTGCATGTGATTGTTTATGTTGCTCAGGCTGTTTGTAGGCAAAAAGCACAAAAAAAATTCCACAGAAAATCTCCGGGTCCTCACTTCAAAGACCACCTCTCATCCCAAACGTCTGACACCATATGTAGGAGGACATGTGCAGAGGTACACAATGGATACTGTTTTAAGGTGAAATTAAAACAAGGCTTTATTGTGCCTGTCGTTTAAACACAGCAAAAATCAACATAAGAGAATAAGCCAAACAAAAAAAACTATCTCTGCTTTGGAGACTATCTACATATGTAGCTCAGCCCTCTCTGACTGGGTTGGTTAGCTAAGCTATTTACCAGCCCCAAATCATGGAGACATTATTCAATACACATAGACATAGATAATAGTCTTATACGAAAAGTCTTATCTGTTAGCTGGGCTGCTGTAGGGGAAGCTTCTCTGCTCTCTTGGAACCGCACCCTTGTGTGCACAGGAAATGTCAGGCTCCAGGTTAGAATCTTGTCCCCTTTGTCTTGTGGTCAGCTTGTCGCTCAAGACATCTGTCCTTCCTTGGTTCAGCCCAGTTGTGGACTAAGGAATCTCTGCTTTGTCTCCTAGTTCAGCTCAGGTGTGAGCTAAGGAGTCTCACTTCCTGTCTCAAAGGCAGGCTTTTTCTACCACCTGCAATCAGCCAGGTGGTGTTAGTTAATTGCCTACCAGCAGTTAACCACCACACTGCTGGATTAGAGGCACATTTGTGAACAGGGATAAGTCCCCTGTTACAATGACCAAAAACAACAACCGGTTGCAAGACATTTTAAGAAATTCAAACACAACCTTGCGACAATGAGATGCATGCCCGTCATGCAAGCTCATGTGTCTCCACGGGGTGGAGATAGGGGAAGACTCTTATTACAGCTGGGAGCAAGACTCATTTTTGAGCTCAATACAATGGCCCTAAAGGGTCTCAATGAGGATTTCAAGCTTGGGTGCTTTCTTTAATAACAGTGTTACTTATTTGGGCAGGCTGATTGCCCTCGGCTGTATGTGTTTCTTTCCCCATTTCCTACTTCCATCCTTCCTCATTCCTTCCCTACTTGATTTATCCTTCCCTCCCCCTCTATGTTCTCACCTTTCCTTCCCTCCCTCTCTTTCTCCTGTTATTAATGTTTTTTCACGGTCAGTGTTTTACCATGTATACATAGCTTTTTGTTGCCATCTCCTTCCCCTGGTTATGATTAACTCAGGGTCCTTGTAGCCATTTTGTAGATCTAGTGGCCTGATGATCATATAGGGTTGTAATAATGTTCTTCTTATTAATGCCTGCAGCGATAAGGAATTCTGCTCTGCTTTTATTTCTCCTTATCCTTTTTTTCACGTTTGTTTCTCACTTTCTGTCATTTCATAGTACTCATGGAGATCCGCCTGATGTCCCGGTTATTACTGCACCTTCTTTCTATATAAGTGTTCCCACTGATGTGCAGTCAGATACTATATCCACCATCATGATTGCCAGGATGTGAGGGATCGATCGCGTATCTCCCCTCTGTGTGAGATGCTGCACTGCCTACTCAAGTGGTGATGGGCCGCGTATGTGCGTATCGCTAAGCCGTTGAGTCCTCTTTGATGGACCACCGCGTCACGGTCTCCAGCAGAACGGCACCATGGTTATGGAGGACACTTTCTTCCCTCGCAGTGGCGGCCTGATGGTACTGCATACACAACTCAGTGGTGGCCTGATGGTACTGCATACACAACTCTGATCCCTGTGGATCATGTGGCTGTGTTGATGACAGGCATAGTGCGACATCCACGACTTTGGGTCTGATCATGGGACTTGATGCACGGCCAATCAACTACTCTGGTTGAGTCATTTTGGTGGGGATTTGGGGGTATTTAAGGGATCCACTGGCCATTAGTCTCAAGCACCACCCTGAGGAAGGTCCCACGAGGACCGAAACGTTGGTCATTGTAACAGGGGACTTATCCCTGTTCAGTAATGTTCCTTTAATCTAGCAGCGTAGTAGTTAATTACTAAACATCACCTGCCTGATTAGATTGTTTACAAAAAGCCTGCCTTTGAGACAGGAACTGACTCTCTTTAGCTCTGACTGAGAGCTGACCTTTGGAGACACCACAATGTCTTGAGTTCTGCCAGCCACACAGCAGAGCTGATTGCAAGACACCCAATAAGACTTCTAAACCTGGATGCTGATATTTTTCTGTGCACGCACGGGTGCGGTTCCAGGAGAGCAGAGAAGCTTACTCTACAGCTGATAAACAGATAAGACTTTCATTATTAAGAGACTGCTTATATCTGCTTATTGTCATGCTATGTGTTTGGGATGGGAGAAATGCTTAACTAATGGAGATGTGAACTAATTGCAAGGATTTCACTAGAAATACTCCCAAGTGAATGGAAGCTTTGTTCCCCCCTGAGTTTGGATAATTTCCTGATGAAAAGGACAAGGCACAATAAAGCCTATTATAATTTCACATTATAACGACTCCAATTGTGTACCTCTGTGAACGTCCGTCTACAGTCATGTTTGTGCTATGTTTATTTTTGAATACAAGTTTTCTTACTTATCTTTTAGTGCTGTCTTGTGTCTGCTCCTGCTGGAGTGGATTACTTTTCTCTTACTATTGGTATAGTACATGCACCGCAAACTGTTTATGGTATTGGGAGTGCCGGCTGCCCCATTTTGTTTTATACACACACACACACACACACACACACACACACACACACACACACACACACACACACACACACACACAAACGTATATATAAATATACTAGCTAAGAGACCCGGCGTTGCCCGGGATTAAAATTTCCCACTCCCTCCTCACTCCACTCCCCCTGTGTCTTTCTCCGCTCCCCCAGTCTTTCTCCGCTTCCCCTCTCTCTCCGCTCCCCCCCCCCTGCGCAGCTCCGGTCTCCCGCCCCCCCTGCGCAACTCTTGTCTCACGCCCCCCTCAGCGCAGTCACACACACACACACACTGTCACACACACACACAAAGTATCACACACACACAGTGTCACACACACACACACAGTGTGACACACACACACAGAGTGACACACACACATACAGTGAGACACACACACACACAGTGAGACACACACACAGTGAGACACACACACAGTGTCACACACACACTCACAGTCTCCCATACACATACACACACACAGTGGACAGGAGGAGGGGGGGTAGGGAGAATGGAACGTCCGGCGATCCGAACAGGCGGCTCCCCACCTCCCGCCAGCCGTGACTACGCAACACCACCCCACCACCCCGCGCCCATCTCCCTCCCCACGTGGGCAAGCTAGGGAGCGCCGTGGGGAAGGGGACCAGAGGGAAGGGCATGTCCCGTGCGGCCGCCACGTCCCCCCCCCCGCTGGCCGCCGTTGCACGATTGGACGGAGGAGTGGAAGGACTGCCCAGTCAGGAATCGGAATGTGGGAATCAGCCCCGCCCCCGTGCTGGCGCTGAAGCCGCCGGCGCCATTTCAACCCGGTCCCAGCGCAAGGCCGACCTCACTGTGCAGCGGGGTGAGGGGCCCAGCCGGGGGGTGAGGGGCCCGGCCAGGCGGTGAGAGCCGGTCACACTCCTCCCTATCACCCCCCCTCCCTCCAATACCTGGGCGGGCGTGACTTTGAACCACCCCCCTTCCTGCAGAGTAAAAGCCCACACGGTACCCTATAAGAACAGAGCAGATGCAGATAGCATTGCCACAAATCGGGAGTCTGTGAGGGAAGGGGCTGGAAACCCCGCAAGTGCTCTACCTGCGTGCGCCTGACCGTTGGGGGACCTGAGAGCTCGCGACATGATGGGATTGAATCCATAGAGACTGAGAGCTGCGGATGGGGGGGGAGCAGGCGGGGAGGTGAGCTGTGGGTGATGGGTGGGAGGGTGATGGATGGGGGGGGAGCCGGCGGTCCGGGCCGCTGGGTGAAGAGGACAGTGGCCGGGTGATTGTGTGTGTGTGTGGCGGTTGGGTGAGGCAGAGGGGGAAGGTGAGCTGCGGGTGAGGAGGAGAAGAGTGGCAGTTGGGTGACATCATAGAACCACGCAGGCCAATGAGAGGCTTGCGGGGCGGTGCAGGGATACGGACCAATCTGATTGGCCAGAGGCTGAGTGACAGACCCACGGACCAATCAGATTCACCACATCTAGCAACAACACCACAAATTTCAATTTTATATATTAAGATATGCACACACACGTGTATATATATATACACACACACACACACACACACACACACACAAACACACACCTATATATATATAAATATATATGCACATACACGTGTATATATATATATACACACACACAAACGTATATATAAATATATATGCACACACACGTGTGTATATATATATATATGCGCACACACATACACACGTGTGTATATATATATATATATACGCACACACACGTATATATAAATATATATATTAAAACACAAAATAGGTGCCGCAGTCAAATCACCCCTAAATGGTCGAATTATTGGGATAACCAGTGGTCAAGGTAAAAAATAACCCTCTGGTGGTGCTACCGACCCACAAAATGTATGAAACATGAAAAGAAAAAAGAAGGGTCAAAAAGGTGCACTCAAACAATATCTAATGAAAAATGAAAAAATGTACTTTATTAGCAATGAGAAATAAAAAAGCACACAAGACAGACCCAAACAACTACCACATAATAAATTGCTGTGCGTAAATGCGGTTATAAATATAGCACCAAGTCACATGGATTATGCACCAAATCACATGAAGGTCTGTTGAAAACCAATACATAAAGGTTCAAGTATGGCATAACAAAACCAGGGGAAAGAATAATTCCCCCAGTAATGAAACTAAGATCGGCCGATCTAAAAAAAGGTATTAAACAAACCAGACCACATGAAAGATAGTAATACCTCAAATGCCTGCTAGTCAAGCAGCAAGGATGAGAAATATACTCAGAATATTGCATAAAGTGACATAAACATGAAAGGCACGGTTAATGGGTATAATAATAAGCATAATAAAACACACAGCATGAATACCTAACTGGCTAGGAGAAAGATCATAAATAATGTAAACAAAGCCACTCAGATATATGTACAAATGACCCTGCAAGGTGCTGCAAATGAGATGAATAAACTGATGCCAGCTTGGTGCTGCACCTATGGATTGAACAGCCAAGGGAGGGAGTCCAAATAGTGCACTGGTAGCACTCAAGAGTTGTCCTCAATGCTGAGATAATACTGAGGATAAGCAGGGGTCAGAATATAGCAACCCAGGGGCAAAGCACACTGCAGATGAAGAATAAGCAGGGCAGTAGGGGAATCCCAATACAGACCAGCGTCCCTTGCGTCGCTTGCGTCCCTTGCTCGGACATCAGTAGTAGAACAAAGAAAAATCTGGAGAATAACAATGCAGCACACGGGTCAGGAAGAGGTAGTGGTGCTGTCACAGCTCTGCTCGACGGCCGTTTCGCCTGAAAAGGCTTCTTCTAAATATATATACACACACACGTGTACGTGTGTGTGTGTGTGTGGGTATATACACACACACACACACACACACACACACACACACACACACACACACACAGACATACATTCATATATACGTATGGTTACATACTAAATTAAAATAAGAGACATCAGTACAGTAATTAGCCAAGGAAACACATACGCATGTTTTTATCACTCGTAATACAATACCAACAAGTTATAGCATTCAATAGCAGTGATATATAATATTAGTTATATAATATAATTACTTGATAATATATTACTATATAAATATATAGCTCAATAACAATGTATTATAAACAGCATAAAATAGATTTTATTGAATTCACATTTTTTTGGGGGAAAAAAAGTATTTAAACATACCGCAAGGTGACCATCAGCCTTTTTTCTGCACGAATAATGTGACAAAAATTTGTTTGCACAGGGGTTATCTTGTCTTCTATACGTTGCAAAATATAATCAAAAGTCCCTTTAGTCATTCTCATACGTATATTCAAAAAATTTACGGTCATGCTTTCGAAGTTCGTTGCATAAAGTGGCAAATTCTCCTAGTGTCTCACGTTGGCGATTAATATCATGTACATTAGTTGTTCTTTTACTAAAAATTGATGTTTTAAGAAAGATATTGTCCTGCAGAAAAAACATGCAGAGCTCTTTTGAGAGCGCCATGTTTCTTTTCTGTATGCCGGTGTTAAACACACAGAATACACACAGAATACACACACAAAATGTAAATTAATTTCCAGACCTGAAGCACAGTGCTTCAGATGCAGCATCTAAAAAAATGGCGGTGGATGGGGATGTGAGGTAGGGAAGTGACATCCCCGCCGGAACGTCATTGCCACGCCTCCAAATTTTTATCGCCATGCCCCCAAATCGCGCCCGCTGCATTCTCTGCAAAGCCATGAAAAAGCTCAGGCTTTAACAAGAGTATTGCAGCGTGGGTGCGCCTCCCCTCCGTTCCGCTCCGTCTGTGTGAGTATAGACGCAGCCTTCGTAGTACAGTGAAAGGTGCGGCTTTACGGTTACATATATATGCATATATCTCCAGAGATAAGTTGGACCTTAAATAGAATAGGTGTGGCTTCAATCTAGCTGTCATATTTAACAGGTTCTAGTGGATGATATTTAGGCATTCACCAGAAATCTGACACTGTAATAATAAAGTTTAGATTACAAAGAATTAATTGATGCAAAAAATGAGACTTGCTGCAAAGGAGTGAAATTTAATATGACTGACAGGTGACAGCACTGCTGATAAGGTCAAGGAACACCATCTACTGTAGCAATATCTGTGGAATCTGGACAGACACAAAGATGCATTAAGATAATAATTTTTGGTTTCTACGTGTGAGACATCATTGAAGGATTTGAGGCATTAGAGAGTGCATTGTTCTACATTGTTCAAAGCAGTCCTCACCGACACCTCTTATATTCCTATGCCATGGTTCTCAACAGGGTATACATTCATGTGTTCCTGTCCTGGAGCCAAGTTTGGCTCCCACTGTGAATCAAGTGCACGGGTCCCTCACATGAAGCCAAAAAGGATATAAAAACAGCGCAGGCCGCAGCTCAAAATAAGAGGTCTAAATCTGATTCACAGCGGCTCTGGACACAGCTTAAGGAAATTAGCTGTTTTCTGCTTCACATAAGCCCTACAAACAGCCATAGCAGTATAGCTTTAAAGGTACAGGTAGGTAGAGAATTGTGGGTGGTCTATGATGAACAATAATGGACATGGGGGAGACAATGAGGTACACAGGGTACACGTGAGTGGTATGGGGGCCAATGATGGACATGAGGGGCACTGAGGGGCACTGAGGTACACAGGGTACAAGTGAGGGGTATGAGGGCCAATGATGGACATGGGGGAGCACTGAGGTACACAGGGCACAAGTGAGGGGTGTGGGGACCAATGATGGACACGGGGGAGCACTGAGGTACACGGTACAAGTGAGGGGTATGGGGGCCAATGATGAACATGGGGGAGGCACTGAGGTACACAGGGTACAAGTGAGGGGTATGGGGGCCAATGATGGACATGGGGAGGCACTGAGGTACACAGGGTACAAGTGAGGGGTATGGGGGCCAATGATGGACATGAGGGGCAATATTTATAATGGATCAAGAGAAGGGGAGGAAAGGAGCAAAGTGGCCAAGAGACTAAAGGAGGAGAGGATAGTTGTTAAAGGGGAAATTCAGCCTGCATGTTTATTTTTTTAATACTTCGTTACAATACTTTACAGTAAGATGTCTGTTTTCACCCCTCTAGCTTTCTTTCTGTTCGCTTATTTTTATTTTTCAAAACTTATTTTTTTGACTCATAAGCAATTAGCCCAAAACCTAAATTAATAACCCTAATCACTTAGTGACACTGGTAGATCTCCAAGAACCTTATGTAAGAAAATAAGGCATCTTTTCTGATAAGATCCTTTGTAGTATTCATGGAAAACAGCGCTGTGTTCCCTAGTGGAGTGGAGAAAGTGAAATAAGCAGCAGAAGTCGCCATATGAATAATACACTGTAAGCCTTGATGAAAATAAAATAAAAAAACAGCTAGGAAAAGAACATGAAATATGAGGTCAGTCATCTCCTTTAAGGGAGCATCAAATTGAGCTCACTTTCCAAATACGTCATATCGGAGAGAAAACTACACCTTAACCAGGAACACAAAATTGGGTATATAAAAAAGTGAGAACATATCCTATGAATACTCATTCACCATCACTCCTGAAAAAACAACAACAGTGTGTAGGCATTTGTATTTTTCCTTTCTGTAAAAAATTTAAATGGGGAAAATTCTTTGTTTCTAGCTACTACTGTACATATTCTGGAGGGCAAGTACAACATTAAAATATTGTTCTTGCCCTGCATGCAGAATACTACTAGCCACATAAACACTCTAAACAGAGTTGCAATCCTTTTTTTTACCAATACCCACGCATAAGAGATAAAAAGTCCCTTTTTGATTCAAAGATAATAATAAATCATATACTATACATACGTAGATATTTACATAGTGAAGGTTAGTGGATGCTGCACACCATAAATGAAATAATTTTAAAGATACAATTACCGGTGCTCCTGTAGGATAATCCAAATGAATGTAGAATAAGGGATAGAGAATCAGGGCACTTCGGATTTCAAATAAGTGAATTTATTTAGCCAAAGAAATCAACGTTTCGGCCTGTATGACGGCCTTTCTCAAGTCTTAGTGCCACTAAGACTTGAGAAAGGCCGTTGTGGACGGACGTTCACAGAGGTACACAATTAGGAGGCTTTATAATGTGAAATTATAATAGGCTTTATTGTGCCTGTTCCTTTTCATCAGGAAATTATCCAAACACAGGGGGGGGGAACAAAGCTTCCATTCACAACTGGTAGTCCTATGCGGTGTGGCAGCCTTTACTTGCAGAATCAGTACCCCTCATGGGTCACCATCTGTATTCACTGCTTCAGCGAAACTTTTGAAAACAACAAACACCTATCCCTTTTCAAGGGCTGACTCACTTCTTGAACCCTGACTATGGCTGGAAGGCAAAACCCCTATTTCAATGACCGTATTACACTTTGTGATAGGCACTTAAAGGTTTACCTGCTTCAGCATTCTCTTGGGATTGGGTAAAAGAGTCCATCCATGGTTTTTGTAAGTTTCAGTGCAGTGTAAGTTTCAGTGGTGTGTACCCCTTTAACTCTGCCTCTGCTGCATGAGAGGTTTTTTTTTTCTCAGACTGTTTGAAGGCAAAAAAGCATTACAAAAAAATTTCACATAAAAACTCCGGTCCTTTTTAACTACAAAGACACCTCTTGTCCCACCTCGGACACCATATGTGGACGGACGTTCACAGAGGTACACAATTAGGAGGCTTTATAATGTGAAATTATAATAAGCATTTTATTGCGCCTTTTCCTTAACATCAGGAAACCATCCAAACAAGGGGTAAACAAAGCTTCTATTCACTTGGGAGTATTTCTAGTGAAATACTATGCAGTTCACAACTCCCTTAGATAAGCATGTCTCCCAGCCCCAAACATATAGCATGAAATGAACAGATATAAAAAGTCTTGTAAATAAAAGTCTTATCTGTTCCTTGTGGTTTGGAGGGAAAATCTTCTCTGTCCCTGGTTGCTACCTTTTCTTCAGGGTTTGTCAGCATTCAAGTGTAGCCAGGTCACCTGTTTTCCCCTTCGCCCTCCTAGGGCGCCTCCGTGGCCAGGAGAGATGCCGGGTGCTGCCGGAGGCCAGCGGCAGACCCGACGGCCATCCCAAGGGTGGGGGCCGTTGCAGGGAGCGGTGCGCTGTCTCCGCGAGCGGGCCGGTTGCCGGGGACGCGATCGGGCCGTTGCTAAGGCCGCGGTCGCGTCTCTAAGGTCCCGGCGGCCGGCGAAGAGAGCGCCGCCATTACTCCACCACTCGCGCATGCGCAGGAGTCGCGCGAGAGTAGGGACAGTGAGAGGGATGTTGCGGCGGCCATTAGGGGTTAGTGCAGGTGTAGGAAAGGCACGCATGCGGCCCCAATGTTATTACAGGCGCTCAGGGACTACAATTCCCATAGTGCTTAGCGAGGGAGGCACCAGGTGCCTCATAGGAGCCAATAGGGCTGTAGGACTGCCAGGAGGAGAAGTGGATACATTTGGCGGGCTTGCAGCTACGTGGGCAGTCAGAGGAAGGAGCAGACAAGGGAAGGAGGTAGGGTACAGGAGCGAGGGACTCCCTGTACTAGGCCAGCACCCCCTTGGCCCAAGATAGCCCGGAGTCCCCCAGTAGTGTGAGTGTTGCCAGGGACAGCCCTCAGGATAGGGAACCTGTCACTTACTTTAGTTGGCAACTGGGGAACAGAAGGGAAGATAGGGACAACTGGGGGGGTTTCATAGCGGTAACCAATCCGGGGAGCCATAGCCCAGGGTCCTGTTGTGAGTAAGTGGCACGAGACAGCTGGGGGGTTTCATAGCGGTAACCAATCCGGGGAGCTATAGCCCAGGGTCCGTGTTGCGAGTGGCGAGGCGAGGGGGGGTTCATAGCGGTAACCAATCCGGGGAGCCATTGCCCAGGCCGGCGTTGCGCGTAGTACGAGGCAACTGGGGGGGGTTCATAGCGGTAACCTGTCCGGGGATCCATGGCCCAGGGCCCGTATTATGAGTAGGGTGGGTACAAGACCTACCTAGATAGGATAGGCAACCCCGAATGCCCTAGGAGATTGACCCTTAAGCCACTTAAGGATGCTGTGCTATAGGGACGGCCTGTAGTGCAGGGTGTGTCACGTTGCTGTATCGTTAGAGAGGAACTCAGCGGATGCTGCGGTTCCAGTGACGGAGTTCGGAACCACGTTGGGGTCACAGGGAATATCGCCAGGATAGGATCAGACGGATTCATCACGCGTCTGACCCTTTGTGAAGCGTTGCTGATCCGAGCACTGGAGTGCTCGGCAGGTATCTACAGTTCTAAGTGCACCACCGGGCCCTTAGCTTAATAGTGACTGCGCAGTCACCCATTGATTCTCTGCAAGAGTGCGGGACATTGGGTGGGGTTCTTTGGACACTGGGTGGGATCACCTAGTGTTGGGGAATCGTCCTGCGAGACGTTACGGTTAGTGTCTCCTCCTGAGAGGGACACAGGTTATGTTATGAATGTGATGTGTCGTATTACATGTTAGTAAAGTCCTTAGTTATTATACCCCATTGTGTATGTGATCATTGTGTTTGTCCTGCGAGGATCCACTCCCCCTCTGGTGGGAGCCATCGCAGGTGGAGGCGCTGCACCTATTGTAAGTGGTTGTCCATAGTATTGTAATTGCCCCAGGTTCCCCGTGGCGGAAGCTCAGCCCTCCTGTGAACCAACAGGTAACGCACCACACACACCGGTAACACTACATGTTCTACTCACCCACACTATATATGCGATTGGGTGGGGTGGAATACCCGTTACATTTGGAGGCGCTGCTGAGATAGACCTGGGGTGACCTGTTCCATTTTTTTTCTAAATTGTCCGATTCATATTTTTCATCATGTCGGTGCCGTCACAGCAAGACGTCGATGACTGGGCCTTAGCGCGGCAATTATCCCCAAGGCGCGTGTTTGTAGTGGCAGGAGTACCCCATGATACGGCCTTGTCCACAATGCATGCACAAGTAAGAACTTGCCCGGAATTGGCCACCGCCCGGGTGACAGACTATAGGCTGGATACTGACGGCCGGGGGATTACCTATCTCTTGTTCACCACGCATGACATATGCCTAGAGACTGTTCCCCGTGTATTAACACTACCCGAGTCTTCCGCAGGGGACTGCCTCATGATCTATGCAAAAAGCTGCAGTGTAGTTAACAGGACTGTAGTCAAAATGGAGGCTCCTGCAGCAGGGAATACTAACAGTGAGTCACAGCAAAAATGGCGGCTCCCGCCCACTCAAAATGGCACATGTGCTTCTGACTGCCAGGCTGCTCAGAAAAAGGTTGCAGAAATCTGTCAGGGGTTGGCGGGAAAACCAGAGCCCCGCCCCCGTAATGTGAGTGACTCAGTGCAGAGACAGAGCCACTCAGTGATAGAGCACACCCCTCCTTTACATTCCACCAGGGGGAGTGAGCACAGTGAGCAGGAAACAGAGATAGACTGTAAGGGGATACACCCTAATGCGTATGTGGTCTGGAGCGCGCCCGGAGTAGATTCTCTTCTCTTTATGTGCTCCTGCCTGCAAGAAGCCCATGTTCAGGGAGCCCATGTGTCTCGGTTACCCCTCGACTACAGGACCATCGAGGTGGAAGGAGAAATGGGCATACAGTGTTTTAGCCCCACTTGTGACTGTTCTAGAGAGACCTTGACATGGTGGTCTGCCTGTGAGTGTTGCTGGGTGGGGTTATTGAAGTCTATTGTTCCCCAGCATGCCGAACCAGCAGAGAAGACAGAGGAATCACAGCATACAGAGCCTGCTGTGGGCCCGTGTGCCCTACCACGGCCAGTCCGGCCTACAGAGGTACCATCGGTCCCAGGCTTGGGATCAGTACCTGTTGACGACGACAATGGTGAGTTGACTGCCCCAGGGGTGTTGGGTGTGAGCCTCCAGGTGACCGCGGAGCACGATAGCTTCTTAAGGCTGGACACCTGGGCGAATGGCTCCACTCGACATCACGTCCTGGCGGAGGTGTCCCCCTTAGAAGATAGCTGTCCAGCAGTGCGAGTGGACCAGTACTCACTGCCTATCGTTCCAGAAGAAGAGAAACCCATCGCAAGCCAGCAGAGTGGTAAGGAACCCCCTTGCTCCCCACAGGCTCTGATGGAGGTGGCCGTGCAACAGGCCAGAGTTACGGTTCCTGATCTGAGTGAGAGCCCGTGCGCTCCAACCCAAATGGTCCCAGGACTGGGATCCAACGCTCCCGAGTTTAAGGACAGCAAGTGGACTGCCCCAGAAGTACAGGGGACAGGTTCCGCAACAGCCGAGGTGGGAACTGACAGCGTCCCCGAGGACCTGTTGGCCACCGAGAATCACCGCAGGGGTAAGGTGTCTACTCTTTCCCCCCTGCCAGGTGAAACCGAGACATTGTCCAGTGCTCGCTTCTCAGTGGAAGCCTCGCCAGTATCTATGGATAAGGACTATGTGGCAAAGGAGCTAGTAGAAGTTGCCCCCTTTGCGCCCAAGAAGAAGCGGCCCATTCGTCAAGTAGTGGACCGAGGGAAAGGTCCTGGCCGCCTGGCTTGCTGCTTCCAGGTCATGGATGATCAAGTAAAGGTTGGTGTGAAGGACACTGTGCTATTCCTTCCACCAGGGGGAGGAAGTAGCACTGAAGCAGTGACTGTTACGCCAGAGTGTGCTTTCCGAGAGATTCACCCCGGGGAGGCTCACGGACGCAAAAGTGAGGTACCCCCATCTGATCAGTTAGGGGCACTCCACAAATGGTCTCAGCAAGCAGCTGATACTCAGCTGGCCTCGGGTAATAGTGGGTGTGATATGCCATGTAATTTTTCATTGTGTGAAAATGTGCCATGTTTTGAGGATGTTGCAGTCGATCTGTTAAGTGTACGGGGTATGCCATGCCATTTTTCAGTGTGTAAAATTGTACCATGTTATGTCGTTCCCCAAGCGAGGGCGTTGGGTGTTTCACCAGGGGGAGAGTGTAGCCAGGTCACCTGTTTTCCCCTTCGCCCTCCTAGGGCGCCTCCGTGGCCAGGAGAGATGCCGGGTGCTGCCGGAGGCCAGCGGCAGACCCGACGGCCATCCCAAGGGTGGGGGCCCTTGCAGGGAGCGGTGCGCTGTCTCCGCGAGCGGGCCGGTTGCCGGGGACGCGATCGGGCCGTTGCTAAGGCCGCGGTCGCGTCTCTAAGGTCCCGGCGGCCGGCGAAGAGAGCGCCGCCATTACTCCACCACTCGCGCATGCGCAGGAGTCGCGCGAGAGTAGGGACAGTGAGAGGGATGTTGCGGCGGCCATTAGGGGTTAGTGCAGGTGTAGGAAAGGCACGCATGCGGCCCCAATGTTATTACAGGCGCTCAGGGACTACAATTCCCATAGTGCTTAGCGAGGGAGGCACCAGGTGCCTCATAGGAGCCAATAGGGCTGTAGGACTGCCAGGAGGAGAAGTGGATACATTTGGCGGGCTTGCAGCTACGTGGGCAGTCAGAGGAAGGAGCAGACAAGGGAAGGAGGTAGGGTACAGGAGCGAGGGACTCCCTGTACTAGGCCAGCACCCCCTTGGCCCAAGATAGCCCGGAGTCCCCCAGTAGTGTGAGTGTTGCCAGGGACAGCCCTCAGGATAGGGAACCTGTCACTTACTTTAGTTGGCAACTGGGGAACAGAAGGGAAGATAGGGACAACTGGGGGGGTTTCATAGCGGTAACCAATCCGGGGAGCCATAGCCCAGGGTCCTGTTGTGAGTAAGTGGCACGAGACAGCTGGGGGGTTTCATAGCGGTAACCAATCCGGGGAGCTATAGCCCAGGGTCCGTGTTGCGAGTGGCGAGGCGAGGGGGGGGTTCATAGCGGTAACCAATCCGGGGAGCCATTGCCCAGGCCGGCGTTGCGCGTAGTACGAGGCAACTGGGGGGGGTTCGTAGCGGTAACCAGTCCGGGGATCCATGGCCCAGGGCCCGTATTATGAGTAGGATGGGTACAAGACCTACCTAGATAGGATAGGCAACCCCGAATGCCCTAGGAGATTGACCCTTAAGCCACTTAAGGATGCTGTGCTATAGGGACGGCCTGTAGTGCAGGGTGTGTCACGTTGCTGTATCGTTAGAGAGGAACTCAGCGGATGCTGCGGTTCCAGTGACGGAGTTCGGACCCACGTTGGGGTCACAGAGAATATCGCCAGGATAGGATCAGACGGATTCATCACGCGTCTGACCCTTTGTGCAGCGTTGCTTATCCGAGCACTGGAGTGCCCGGCAGGTATCTACAGTTCTAAGTGCACCACCGGGCCCTTAGCTTAATAGTGACTGCGCAGTCACCCATTGATTCTCTGCAAGAGTGCGGGACATTGGGTGGGGTTCTTTGGACACTGGGTGGGATCACCTAGTGTTGGGGAATCGTCCTGCGAGACGTTACGGTTAGTGTCTCCTCCTGAGAGGGACACAGGTTATGTTATGAATGTGATGTGTCGTATTACATGTTAGTAAAGTCCTTAGTTATTATACCCCATTGTGTATGTGATCATTGTGTTTGTCCTGCGAGGATCCACTCCCCCTCTGGTGGGAGCCATCGCAGGTGGAGGCGCTGCACCTATTGTAAGTGGTTGTCCATAGTATTGTAATTGCCCCAGGTTCCCCGTGGCGGAAGCTCAGCCCTCCTGTGAACCAACAGGTAACGCACCACACACACCGGTAACACTACATGTTCTACTCACCCACACTATATATGCGATTGGGTGGGGTGGAATACCCGTTACACAGGTTTAGAAGTTTCCTCTGTGTCTTGAAAGCAGCTCTGCTGTTTCTTCTGGCAGGGCTCAAGACAAGTGTCTCCAAGTTCAGCTCAGGTGTGAGCTAAGGAGTCTCTTAAGAATAAAAGTCTTATCTGTTTCTTGGAGGGAAAATCTCACTTCCTGGTTCAGCTTCAGGTGCAGTAGTTTTCCCTGTGTCTTGAATTCAGCTCTGCTGTGCAGAGCTCAAGACCGCTCAGCTCCAGAGATCTGGGTTTCTTTTGGTCAGTCTCTCCTGGGACTCAAGAACCTCTGCTCTGTCTCTCCAAAGGTCAGCTCTCAGTCAGAGCTAGGGAGGAGTTACTTCCTGTCTCAAAGGCAGGCTTTTTCTACTACCTGTAATCAGGCAGGTGATGCTAGTTAATTTGCTACCAGCAGTTAACCACCACACTGCTGGATTAGAGGCACCTTTGTGAACAGGGATAAGTCCCATGTTACAGCCGTCATACTGGCCGAAACGTCGATTTCTTTGGCTAAATAAATTCACTTATTTTAAATCCGAAGTGCCCTGATTCTCTATCCCTTATTCTATATTTATATAGCGCCATCCAGGTACATGCATGTAATACACGTGACAAAATAATAAAGCTGTGAACAAAAATAAACCTGGCGCCAAATAAATGTCCAATATGGCAAGTCCTGTACACGGCAGACCACATCTCAAGGGTCCCTAACCACCTTCCAATCAGCTAAGACCAGCTGAACAAGATTTGTAAAACATACAGGACACCTGCAAGCTCACATTGAACCCCCAAAATAACCACAACATATATATAAGCATATAGGTGTCACAGAGGAGTGCTTCTGAGCATGGCGATATACTGTATATTTAAAACCAGAGACAGAACATGAAACACAGACAGAGCTCAGTGCACATCCAGTGAAACCTATACATTGTACAGTGCCTTAATATATATGTATAGATATCTATTAAATAAAATGGTCTTTTAGTTTAACATTTTGGCCAAAGTGTTGTAAGCCCCTGAGCCACTACACGGCAGACCACATCTCAAGGGTACCTAACACTAATATAAATTCTTAATAACCTGTACATTACCAGGAAGAATGATTTATAATAAATTTGTCAAAATTAGTTGCATAGTTCTGTCTGATTGAAGCTCTTATTAACCTGTACATTACCAGGAAAATCCCCTGAGGAAGTAGAATACGTTCTACGAAACGCGTAGGGTGGGTGTTATCTATCACCCTTGTGTCTGCATAGAAGTTTGCTTGATTAGCTGGTCGCAGTAGCACTGTTAGATCCGTGCAAGTGGAGGAGTTCGTGTCACCTTAAGCACACGGGCACATGCGCGCGGGCACGAGTCTACAGTCGGGCGGAGAGGAGGAGCAGAAGGAGGGGGATTAGCTACACGCGTTTCCAGCGTGGGCCCCCCAGAGAGACTGCTTCCCCCACCGACATATCCCCGTGTGTGGCAGAAGGGAGATCCGGGCGAGTGAGCCGGCGCTACAGAGTGGAAACTCTGTTCTGACATCATCCCCTGGACAGTGACACTGTACCACCACCGCTTGATATTACCCTGCTTCTCGTGAGTAGGGTTTTGATTTTACATCTCCGGACGATCAGCTGTTCAGTAACCCCTTGCAGCCAATGTTAATGGCATAGTTCATTATATATTTTAATAAATAAGTTTTAGCTTTGTCAGTAGGAGTTTGTTTAATGTTCTGTGTATAGCATAGACTGTCATTACCCAGCAGTGTTACACTATGATTTGTTCTGTTTGTCTTTTTCCTCGTTCCATGGCTTGAAAGCATCCGTGCAGTTTTACTGAGGATTACAGGACTTGCCATATTGGACATTTATTTGGCGCCAGGTTTATTTTTGTTCACAATCTGTTTCTGTCTGTACTAGGCAGTATTTATCAGGCAGGATAACCTTTATATAAAGGGTGTAATATTGTCACTATTTGTTATATCACTGATTAGTTTTAGACACTTTAGCGCTATAGTCACAATTTTTTCTTTTTCCTGTCAAAATAATAAAGCTGATTCACCACTCAGTTTCTCAAGTTATGGCAACTGTTCCAAAGCCCAACATTCAACTTTCTGCTCCCTGCACAGCGATATACCCGGATAAAATATTATATTTCATATTACGGGATTTGTGTTTGGGTGGTATGAATACAGTGCTGTGCTATTTATAGTTTTATCACGTCAAAAAACATCACGTGATAATATTATACAGCATATGTAGCTCTTTCTGTACATTGAATGTTTTAAGAATGAGTACCTATTCGTAGACCACTGTTTTTCATAACGGGTTCAACCGGGCCTCCCTAAAGGGTTCCCTGCAATTTGCAGGTAATTTGACAATTGTACCAAATACTGAAGAATTTACAATGCATCTAATCTCAGACTGGCTATTAGAGAGGGTTGGGGTTCCTTCAAAGCATTTGATCTCAGACGTGGTATTAGAGAGGGATGGGGTTACTTACAATGCATGTGATCTCAGATGCACTATTAGAGAGAGTTGGGCTTTCTTACAATGTTTCTGATCTGACGTGCTATTAGAGGCTTGGGGTACCTTACAATGCATCTGATCGCAGACACGATATTAGAGTTATGGGGTTCCTTACAATGCATCTGATCTCAGACACGCTATTAAGAGAGGGTTGGGGTTCCTTACAATGCATCTAATCTCAGACACGCTATTAGAGAGGGTTGGTGTTCCTTATAATATATCTGATATCAGACGCGCTATTAGAGAGGGTTGGGGTTCCACATAATTTCACAGTATAATTATAGGGTACCTTAACAGAAAAAAGGTTGAAAACCACTGCAGTAGACTCTTCAAGGCAGGGACTCATGCCTAAAAAGAAGCTATGTAGAGAGACACGTATATAAGTGCTATAAATTTATTTATTTAGAAAATGTTTTACCAGGAAGTAATACATTGAGAGTTACCTCTCGTTTTCAAGTATGTCCTGGGCACAGAGTTAAGATGACAAATAGTACATGGTTACAAATACAGTTATATAAGTGAACATTATATAAAAGACATTGCATGCACAGTTAAGAGATAATATATATTATAGGCGTATGTAACAGTTACAGACCAGATGAAAATGTGAGACAGCTTTAGTTTTGAAAGAAGTTAGGCCGCGTCCATGGATAGTGCTTGCGGGCGGAGGCGCGCTTCCGCTCGGCACTGATCCCCTACAGCCGCAATGAGAGCGGCTTTAGTAGGGGCTCGCCTACGCTTCCGCAAGCGCGCGGAAGCGTAGGTCTTAGGAAAATGTTAAATCTTTGAGCTTGCCGGAGCGCAGGGCCGGTCACGTGAGCGGTTCACCCAATGAGGGCGAACCAGCTCTGTGACGTCACTGGCCCACCCGCTGACACGCCCCCGGACGGTGCGCTGTCTAAGGCCAGGAAAAGCAACCGCTTTCCCTCAGCGCACCTCCACCCGCCAGCAATAACCATGGCCGAGGCCTTAGCCTGGTGGTGGCTGTGAGAGTCTCCGGTAGATTGTTCCAGTTTTGGTGTGCACGGTAAGAGGAGAGGCCGGATAATTTGCTGAACCTTGGGACCATGAACAGTCTTTTGGAGTCAGATCTCAGATGATAAGTGCTGCATGTGGTAGGGGGGGGGAGGAGCTTCATCAGATAGATGGGTAGCTTGCCCAGAAAGTATTTGATGGCAAGACAGGAAAGATGAACTTTGCGCCTAGACTCAAGTGATGACCAATCTAGTTCTTTGAGCATTTCGCAGTGATGTGTGTTGTAGTTGCATTGGAGAACAAAACGGATAATGAATTATAGAGGGTACAATTTGGTTTGCTAAGGTGGGTTTGGGGTGCCGAGCCGTATACCATGTCCCCATAGTCGATAATTGGCATTAGCATCTGCTGTGCGATACGCTTTCTTAGGGTGGTGTTACCATTGGTTCTGATCTGGAGCTAAGCCATTGGAAGCTTTAAAAATTAAGGCCCGTTCTATAGTGCCTGCGCTTGCTGCGCCGTGCGCGCGTGCGGCATTTATAGTTGGCTGACGTTAGTCAGCCTTTCTATAATGGCGCCGTGTGCGCGCACGGCATGGAGAGTGGAACCGGCCGACAGGGGGGAAGATAAAAAAAAGAAAGAATTTGCACCATCGCCGCTGAAAATTTAGATATATGTGTGTATATGTACAATGTTATTAAAAAAAATATTAAAGGAATTATTTATTTGAAAACGCACACACATACAAAACGTGTGCGGCACGTGCACGCGCCTTCGCACAGCCGCACACACTATATCAGTGTTTCCCAAACTGTGCGCCGCGGCTTGGCTAGAGGGGCGCCGCGATCAGGGCCGCCAGCAGCGGGAAACAAGGTAGTTCATTTAAAAAAAAAAAAAAAAAACCTCCGAGGGGAAGCACCAAGGTGTGTGTGTGTGTGTGTGTGTGTGTGTGAATATGTATATATGTGTGGTGTGTGTATATATATATAAATATATATATATATATATGTATATATATATGTATATATATATATATATATATATATGTGTGTGTGGTGTATATATATATATATATATGTATGTGTGGTGTATATATGTGTGTGTGGTGTGTGTGTGTGATGTGTGTGTGGTGTGTGCATGTGAATATATTTATCAAAGTTGCACAATGTTAATAAATAATTTATTCTCACGTCTTTTTTTTTAATTTTTAAAATATTATATAACACACACACACACACACACACACACACACACACACACACACACACACACACACACACACACACACACACACACACACACACACACACACACAGCTACCAAGTGACACACACACAGTGATACCCGCCTCCCAAGCGCGCTTGCTGTCTCCTCTGCCAGGACAGCAAAAAGCTCCTGGTAGAGCGAGCGGCAGCACCTACAGTAAGAGCTTACTATGTCCCAGGCCGGAGGAACTATAGCCGCGCTGATTACAGATGCAGGGGCTTTGTGCATCTGTTCAGCGCGGCTCAGCGACGCTGAGTGCCCGACGCTGAGAGAGGGAGGCCCGGCGCGCACGCTGGAGGAGCAGCACCGGGAGACAGATGTCTCCCAGCAGCACTGCAGCCTCACCCTCCCCCCCTCAGCACACCGGCCCTCCCTCCCCGCAGCACACCGGCCCTCCCTCCCCGCAGCACACCGGCCCTCCCCCCACGTGGCACACCGGCCCCCGCAGCACTGACCTCCCCCGTGCAGGGACCGGGCCGTTCAGCCATACCCTCCCCCACCCCCCGTATCTGTGTGTATTTATTTCTGTGTGTGTGTGTATCTGCATCTGTGTGTGTGTATCTGTGTGTATTTATTTATGTGTGTGTGTGTGTGTATTTATTTGTGTGTGTATTTATGTGTGTATTTATTTGTGTGTGTGTGTGTCTGTGTGCAGGGAGCTGCCTGCACGGATCTCCTGCCTTTCCTCCCTCCCTGAGAGAGAGAGTGAGAGAGTCTGAGAGAGTGAGAGTGTCTGAGAGAGTGTGTCTGGGAGAGGTAGAGTGTCTGTCTGAGAGAGGTAGATTGTCTGTCTGAGGTAGAGTGTCTGTCTGAGAGAGGTAGAGTGTGTCTGAGAGAGGTAGAGTGTCTGTCTGAGAGAGGTAGAGTGTCTGTCTGAGAGAGGTAGAGTGTCTGTCTGAGAGAGGTAGAGTGTCTGTCTGAGAGGTAGAGTGTCTGTCTGAGAGGTAGAGTGTCTGTCTGAGAGTGAGAGTCTGTCTGAGAGAGTGAGAGTGTCTGTCTGAGAGTGAGAGTGTGTCTGTGTGTCTGAGAGAGAGAGAGGTCAGAGAGAGAGAGAGAGGTCAGAGAGAGAGGTCAGAGAGAGAGAGAGGTCAGGGAGAGAGAGAGGTCAGAGAGAGAGAGAGATCAGAGAGAGAGAGGTCAGAGAGAGAGAGGTCAGAGAGAGAGGTCAGAGAGAGAGTGAGGTCAGAGAGAGAGTGAGTCAGAGAGACAGTGAGGTCAGAGAGAGAGAGAGAGAGAGAGACAGTGAGGTCAGAGAGAGAGAGAGAGAGTGAGGTCAGAGAGAGACAGTGAGGTCAGAGAGAGAGACAGTGAGGTCAGAGAGAGAGAGACAGTGAGGTCAGAGAGAGAGAAACAGTGAGGTCAGAGAGAGAGAGAGACAGTGAGGTCAGAGAGAGACAGTGAGGTCAGAGAGAGAGAGAGACAGTGAGGTCAGAGAGAGAGACAGTGAGGTCAGAGAGAGAGAGAGAGTGAGGTCAGAGAGAGAGAGTGAGGTCAGAGAGAGAGAGATCAGAGATCAGAGAGAGTGAGGTCAGAGAGAGACAGTGAGGTCAGAGAGAGAGACAGTGAGGTCAGAGAGAGAGAGTGAGGTCAGAGAGAGTGAGGTCAGAGAGAGAGAGACAGTGAGGTCAGAGAGAGAGAGAGTGAGGTCAGAGAGAGAGAGACAGTGAGGTCAGGGAGAGAGAGAGGTCAGAGAGAAAGAGAGAGTGAGGTCAGAGAGAGAGAGTGAGGTCAGAGAGAGAGACAGTGAGGTCAGAGAGAGAGAGAGACAGTGAGGTCAGAGAGAGAGAGAGACAGTGAGGTCAGAGAGAGTGAGGTCAGAGAGAGAGAGAGTGAGGTCAGAGAGAGAGAGTGAGGTCAGAGAGAGAGAGAGAGTGAGGTCAGAGAGAGAGAATGAGGTCAGAGAGAGAGGTCAGAGAGAGAGAGAGTGAGGTCAGAGAGAGAGTGAGGTCAGAGAGAGAGAGAGAGTGAGGTCAGAGAGAGAGAGTGAGGTCAGAGAGAGAGAGTGAGGTCAGAGAGAGTGAGGTCAGAGAGAGAGTGAGGTCAGAGAGAGAGAGAGGGAGGTCAGAGAGAGAGAGAGAGAGTGAGGTCAGAGAGAGTGAGGTCAGAGAGAGAGTGAGGTCAGAGAGAGTGAGAGTGTCTGAGAGAGACACCAACTGCGCACTGCAACTGTTAGGTATGTATATACACCTTTGTTTTTACTTTGGGCGCCGCGTAAAAATCATGATCGCCTTGGGGAGCCTTGAAAAAATTCTGATTGCCTTGGGGAGCCTTGAACCGAAAAAGTTTGGGAACCACTGCACTATATAACAGCCCTTACACTTGGTCCCAAATACCATTGTTACAGTCTTGTCAGTGTTTAAAAACAGTTTGTTTTGGGAAATCCAATTTTTAAGTGCCAAAAAGTCAGATTGAAGTATCTGTTCAAGGCCGGAGAGTCTAGGGTGGTATGCATATAAGATTGTGTCATCTCCATACATGTGTATTGAAACTCCCTTACAAGCTGTAGGAAGATCATTGATGAACACTGAGAAGAGTAGGGGCCCAAGAACAGTCTTGCGGGACGCCACAGGTGATATCCAGGGTAGGGTGACCATTCGTCTCCGTTTTGCCGGGACAGTCCCGTTTTTTTCTGGACTGTCCCGGGTGACAGTCCGTCCCGGAAATGTCCCGGGTTTTGCCCCTGGTGACTGGTCCCGCGCGTGTGTCGGCGGCGGTGTGCGGGGGCGGCAGCCGTGAGTATTTTTTCCCCCCAATAGCAGGATGCCGGGGGGCGGGGCTTTAGAGTAGAAGCAGGGGATTGGTTGGAGGTCAGGATATGCCGGGGGCGGGGCTTTGTATCGGGGACGGATGTAGTGAGTTAAAGTGTGTGTTCACCAGAAGGAAGGTTCACAGTTGGCAACTGAAACTGCCAGCAGACTGGAAAAAAGCCTCACTACAGTGGCACTACAGGTAAGCCCCATGTCGCCTGTGTGTGTGTGTGTCTGCACCTCTCCCAGTCTGTGTGTGTGTGACTGCCCCCCTCCCAGTCTATGTGTGTGTGACTGCCCCCCCTCCCAGTCTGTGTGTGTATTACTGCCCCCCCTCCCAGTCTGTGTTTGTGACTGCCCCCTCCCAGTCTGTGTGTGTGTGACTGCCCCCTCCCAGTCTGTGTGTGTGTGTGACTGCCCTCCTCCCAGTCTGTGTGTGTGTGACTGCCCCCCTCCCAGTCTGTGTGTGTGTGACTGCCCCCTCCCAGTCTGTGTGTGTATTACTGCCCCCCCTCCCAGTCTGTGCGTGTGTGACTGCCCTCCTCCCAGTCTGTGTGTGTGTGACTGCCCCCCTCCCAGTCTGTGTGTGTGTGTGTGACTGCCCCCCTCCCAGTCTGTGTGTGTCTGCCCCCCCTCCCAGTGTGTGTGTGACTGCCCCCCCTCCCAGTGTGTGTGTGACTGCCCCCCCTCCCAGTCTGTGCGTGTGTGACTGCCCTCCTCCCAGTCTGTGTGTGTGTGACTGCCCCCTCCCAGTCTGTGTGTGTGTGTGTGTGTGACTGCCCCCCCCTTCCAGTCTGTGCGTGTGTGACTGCCCTCCTCCCAGTCTGTGTGTGTGTGACTGCCCCCCTCCCAGTCTGTGTGTTTGTGACTGCCCCCCTCCCAGTCTGTGTGTGTGTGACTGCCCCCCTCCCAGTCTGTGTGTGTGTGACTGCCCCCCTCCCAGTGTGTGTGTGACTGCCCCCCTCCCAGTGTGTGTGTGTGTGTGACTGCCCCCCTTCCAGTGTGTGTGTGTGACTGCCCCCCCTCCCAGTGTGTGACTGCCCCCCCTCCCAGTGTGTGTGTGACTGCCCCCCCTCCCAGTGTGTGTGTGACTTCCCAGCCTCCGTGTGTGACTGCCCCCCCTCCAGTGTGTGTGTGACTGCCCCCCACCCAGTGTGTGTGTGTGTGACTGCCCCCCTCCCAGTGTGTGACTGCCCTCCTCCCAGTGTGTGTGTGACTGTCCCCCTCCCACTGTGTGTGTGTGTGTGACTGCCCCCCTCCCAGTGTGTGTGTGACTGCCCCCCTCCCAGTGTGTGTGTGACTGCCCACCCTCCCAGTGTGTGTGACTGCCCCCCCTCCCAGTGTGTGTGTGACTGCCCCCCTCCCAGTGTGTGTGTGACTGCCCCCCTCCCAGTGTGTGTGTGTGTGTGACTGCCCCCCTCCCAGTGTGTGTGTGACTGCCCCCCTCCCAGTGTGTGTGTGACTGCCCCCCCTCCCAGTGTGTGTGTGTGTGACTTCCCCCCTCATAGTGTGTGTTTGACTTCCCCCCACCCAGTGTGTGTGTGACTGCCCCCCCTCCCAGTGTGTGTGTGTGACTGCCCCCCCTCCCAGTGTGTGTGACTGGCCCCCCTCCCACTGTGTGTGTGTGACTGGCCCCCCTCCCACTGTGTGTGTGTGACTGCCCCCCTCCTAGTGTGTGTGTGTGACTGCCCCCCCTCCCAGTGTGTGTGTGTGTGACTGCCCCCCCTCCCAGTGTGTGTGACTGCCTCCCCCTCCCAGTGTGTATGTGACTGCCCCCCCTCCCAGTGTGTGTGACTGCCCCCCCCTTCCGTCTGTGTGTTACTGCCCCCTCCCAGTCTGTGTCTGCATGTATGTGTGACTGCCCCCTCCCAGTCTGTGTGTCTGTCTGCCCCTCTCCCAGTGTGTGTGTCTGCCCCCCTCCCATTCTGTGTGTGTGTGTGACTGCCCCCCCCCCCCCAGTGTGTGTGTGACTGCCCCCTCCCAGTGTCTGTGTGTATCAGTGACAGAATGTATACAGACACCAACCCCCACACCCACGTGTCAGTTAAACGTGTCACCCACCCACCCACGTGTCAGGCAGTCTGAGTGTCTCTCTCTCTCTCACTGTCTGTCTGTCTGTCACCCACTCTCTCTGTCTTATCTTAACTGCTGTATACCTACACCAAATTAACCTATGCTGCTTTCTTCCAGATCTGACTCAAGTTTCACACGGGAGATATCGGAAGACAGGTAAGGAACACCTCCCCTCCAGTATAGTTCCTTGAGGGACTGCGGATCAGGTAAAATCCCAGGCGGGATTGCTGCTTTAGAAATTGTGAAGAGGGGGCATCCAGACACTGGTTAAGGGGTTCAGAAGTCATTCGATTTAGTGAGGTCATCACACACACACACACACACACACACACACACACACACACACACACACACACACACACACACACACACACACACACACACACACACACACACACACACACACACACACACACACTAATGGTAGTAAAGTATAAGTGTAATACAATAAATAAACTGTTAAAGTAAAAAAATAAATAAATAATAATAATAATATAATTGTGTGTCCCGGTTTTTCATTTTCAAAATCTGGTCACCCTAATCCAGGGGGTTGCAGTTAGAGTCTGAGATAGACACATGTTGGGATCTACCTGATAGGTAGGAATGAAACCAGTTTAAAGCATGTTTCCCTATTCCAGAGCTCTGGAGTTTGTTAAGCAAGATAACATGATCAACAGTGTCAAAAGCCTTTGCAAAATCTTCAGAAGTGACACCTGACCTCTCTTTTGCCTTTAAGCTGTATTTTCCTGTGTGGACAATCATAGCAGGATTTTCTCTAAACCATTACATATTACACTACGGTTTTTCTTTTTTCCCTTGCCCTATAGGTTTGTTCCTTTGGATACCAACCACGTCTATGTTCAACGTGACTCCACAGACCGCGTATCCCCTAGGTGACGTCATACTATAACGTCACAATTTACAGCTCATCCTGGTCTCTGCCGCCTACCGCAACAGCTCCGCCTCCGCCAGGCGGGCAAGGAGGAAAGGATCTCGCGATTGTACGTTCGAGAATCTTCCAGGCAGCGAGTGCGCGCCAGGTGCCAGTCAAGCCAGCGAAGTGTTCAGAGAGGGAAGGCGGACAGGTGGCACGCGCCTCGCACACGAGTCGGCGGCGCGCACGCGGCCCGTGCGCAGCCGCAAAAGAAGTCAAACGTGCGTGCTGACGTCCCGGCCACGCCGTCCTATTTAAGAGGACGGCCCGGCTCGCTGGGACGTTCAGTTGGGAGCAGCTTCTCTTACTGTTCGCGTCGCGCGTAATCTCAAGGAGACGGACGAGCGGCACATTATATGCACGCACTTTTTTTTTTACTTTGTGATAATAAGAGTATAAACAAACTAAAGCAGCATTGATAGCTCTAACCAGCCTAACCGAATTATATAAAACCGGCTTTTTTCCTGAACTATTTAACCCGGCCTTCTTATCCTTTAGTTATGAGTCATGTGGCCGTCGAAAATGTCCTCGGTCTAGATCAGCAGGTGAGTGTCGCTTATCCTGGGGCGGTTGGGCCGTTGCGTCGCATAGCGGGTTCGAATCCTATAGTTTGAATGTTCAACGGACGTCGCAGGCCGAGGGAAACAATGGAGGCCTAGTCTTGTGTGCGCAGTTACTTTACGCGGTCGACCCTTGGCGCTGCTCCCCCCTTCTCGCTGTCAATAGGCCTAAAAGCGAGCTCGATCGTCGTTAGCTGGATGAGGCCTAGTGCAGACAGAAGCCTTCTCTTTCTTTATTCCGTGTGATCTCGGTTGGCGCGGGGCCGGCCCGGATGCGTCATTGGGGCGCGGGTGAGTTCATTAAAAGTCCGGTTGGTGACGCATCGCCGACTCTCGCCGTGATGTCCATGTTGGGGGTGGGTGGTAAAGCGGCTTGGTGTCTTTCGGATTAGTGCTTGCGGTCTCTTCCTCGGTTGGGGCAATGAGGCAGCGGAGTATGGGGCCTGGTTGCTGGTTCTTCACAATGGCGGCCTTTGTGAGGGAAGAGGGGGAGGGACACGCAGCCGGCTTTCTGTGAGGAGGCCGGATGCTATATTTTTCCACTTGCACAACGGGTTGGTTTCAATTCAACCCGTGATGAGGCTGCATCACCATAGTGTGTGTGTATATATATATTTATATATATATATACATTTTTTTTTTTTTAAAGATCGACATTGTTACCTGGCTTTAACGCTGCAAAGCTGTGCTTTACACCTCCCCCCCCACCCCCCACCCCCATATATAGGATATTAGTTTTATTATCGGGTTCTTTTGCTCCATTTCACGTTCTAACTCTTGTGCACTTATGAGAATCCCCATATGTGTCTTGTTATGGTTAAGGGAAATGTTTGTGTGCATGATCTGTTCTAGTGTTGCCTTCCACGACTGAGTTTGAATCCAAAACTGTTAAATTTATCTTTGACAGGGTACCGGATAGTCATCTATTGTTAGACTTTGGCTCATGGGTCTCCCCGTAGCAGACGATGCGAAGAGTATTAGTTTCCCCTTTGTGCATTTGGTCAGGGATAGGTGATCTGAAGCCTTGTGGTTTCTTCTCTGCTAGGCAGAGTATGATGGAGGTAATGCGGCACATTGTCTTCTGTTTCATTTACGACTGTGGAAGGAGTTTTAAACGTTGATGGGAGTTTCTTCCTCTGGTCATGTCCTCTTGCCGGTTTAGTGGTGCAATACTGGATGTTTTTACACAATAGATTGCAAGAAGGTCCTTGTCTCAAAGCACGCGGGTCTCCGTGTCCTCACCCCTTTAAGTAGCCATGTTTGGTTAATAGACGGCGTGTTTTTCAGAATAATTGGTAGGGTTTCTTTATCACTGCAGATTTATATTTGGCAAGCCACTCATGGATTTGTAGTCTTAATTAAATCAGCAACTTCTTGATCTCGGGCTCTTTGCTGCTTCTAGTTTGGGTGGACTTCAAATGTCCTTGTGCATTTCTTTCCATAAAGGTGTTTACAAGCACAGATCAGTTTTCTTGGGACGTACTTTGTCCTTTTAATGCTATTTGACAGTCATAGCTTGACAGCTATCCAGTTTCATTTACATAAATGTAACCTCCCACGTTGTGGTGGTTTCTCAATGGTTTTACAGAAAATGTAACCTGAATAGTAGTGCTGGGGCATATCATTTGGACATTCACATTTTATATATATATCTATCTGCAATTGTACATCATATCAAACCATACATTGTTGCATATGGTTTCTGACCATAAGTTTACTAGAAATACAAATTGAAGCTCAAAAGCTGAACTTTGGCAAAAGGCGCACAATCACAATTTACCTGAACTATTTTAAAATTTAGATCTTGTAGATATCAAAAGTTGGCCTTTCATAGAAGTGTGCTTGCATTGGATTCAGGTGTTTACATAAAACTTTTAATAAATCTGCCAATGTTTCTTTGGGTAAATTGTAAACTTGATGCTTCCATGGGACATGTTTTCTTCTGGAGGAAGATATCGGTCCATTGTGTGGTCCAGAAGGTCTTTCCCAATGTTTGCTCTAAAATGATGGTTGGAGGGATGCCGACTACCCCTCACCCAATTGATTTGGTGTTTAATAATTTCTAATGCATTATTGTGACTGCAGAACATGATTGCATTTAACAATCTTCATACCTTAAAATAATTAACTTGCATGCCAATATATTTTCTGGAATTGTCTTGTGTAAAGTTTCTTGCAAATCGAATATCCAAGTTGGATATTGACTTGTGTGTTTATTCATTTTAAGCAGGTCAAATGTCTGTGTCTACTTTTAAACCTGTTGTGGTGTTTTTAGACTTGGGCCGTTATTTGTTAATGAATAAACAACTATCCACTAACTAGTATAGTATATTGTGTGCTATTGATTAATGCAATGCAATGGTGGATCTAAAAATACCAGTTAATTTATTGTGTTTTGAAGTTGCTTTATAAATGATGCTACTGTACAGGGGGAAAAATATATTTAAAAATGTTTAACTTTGAAAAATTCTCAACATATTTAATATGTATACAATATTTGGCTTACAAAGAAAAAAAGAAATGTTTCAAATTTTTAAAACTGACGTGTCTACAAAAGCGGTTGACAATAGTATTGCTACTCTTAACCCCCTAGTACGATCACACTTGGAACACTAATAGCCACTTGAACTCTAAAGGGCCACCATTCCTTTCATCTTGTCCATTTTATTTATTTAAATATTGAATCAATTGAAATATTGAATTATTTAAATATTGAATTTGTCAGTCAATGGCTTCAAATTAAATAACCTTACATTTGCTACAACTTGTTGCGTTTAATCCTACAGGATATATTTTCACTTATGTAGGGGAATGCTTCACATGGAGTTTCTATGGGTACTGACAAGACAACAACATCTTTTGTTGCCTTGCCTCCATTTTGCATTTCGTAATGTCCCTTGCTTGTACAGTATCTTTATCTGCAGTATCAAGCATAGCCAGTAGAGGTCGGATTTACACTTGCATGTGCTGTGCTTTGTACTGTAGTCCATTTGTAATGCAGTGTAGATGGTTAAATACTTACACAGCACAAGAATTCTTGTCCTTCCATCACGGTGCAGTCACATCCTAGTGAAGTGGCAGCAATGAGTCGGAACAATTGGCATAATTTGCTCTAGTTTAGGATGAGCATATAGCTGACTTTTTTCACGTGGCACCCGTGACTGTCACGATGCTCAGTTCAAACAATAGGATGTCCATTTTAGAAGAGCGCCTGCACTTCATGCAATGTCTGGGAGCACTTTTTTAAATATATCTAATTACCAAACTCGTATTTGGTCAAGTCTATGCAGCTGTGAGCAATATGGATCAACTTCTGGGGAGGGGAATTGACATTGCCATTAAACATTCTATTTTCTTTGCAGTTTGCTGGCCTAGACTTGAACTCTGTTGACGCTCAAAGTGGTGGTGCAGGAACCAGTAAGTAGTAAAATAACGCAGGCTGGTCATTCATCTTTTTGTTTAGTTGAGTAACCACTGGCTTATCTAAAACGGTAGTTGCTAAAGTTGAAATTTCATGATTTGCTTATTTTCTATTCCGATGCCCTAACTAGAATAGTAAAACATACAGAACACTACAAGCTTATATTGAACCCCCAATATAACTACAACATGTGTATGTGTATATGTATATATAATGCATATGTCAGGAGTGCTACTGAGCATGGCAATATATATTTAAAACCAGAGACAGAACATGAAACAGACAGAGCTCAGTGCACATCCAATGAAACTTATACACTGTACAGTGCCTAAATATATATGTGTAGATATCTTTTGAATAAAATGGTCTTTTAGTTTAACATTTTGGCCAAAGTGTTGTAAGCCCCTGGGCCACTACACGGCAGACCACATCTCAAGGGTACCTAACACTAATATAATTTCTTAATAACCTGTGCAATACCAGGAAGAATGATTTATAATAAATCTGTCAAAATTAGTTGCATAGTTCTAAGTCTGATTGAAGCTTTTATTAACCTGTACATTACCAGGAAAAGCACTAAATAGAATATCTGGTTGTAATTTACTAGCCAGAATGTGGGCTTTCTTGAGTTTGTCCTGCTTATCCAGCTCAGTGTTAAACTGACTTGTTACACTTTTATGTGCACTAATTGGCTTTTTTTTATATCTAGAAGGGCGCTACATTCCTCCTCACTTAAGAAACAAAGAGGCTTCAAAGCAGGGTAGGTATTTGTACTGGTCTAATTTAGTTTACTTTGCCTTTTGTCTTTTTAACGGCCCTGAGTTCAACATGCTGTATAGGTCTACTGTGTGAAAATTCATATATACACGTCTGTATATGTATATATTTATACATTCACCCCCACACACCACCACCACAGTCGCTGTATGCACCTGCTGCTCAGCATACATTCTCAGATGTGGCTTGGGTAAACTCGGCTAAACCTGTTTTGTCTTCAGCTCTGTTTTAGTCACATTAGACAAAGCTAAAAAGTCAATTTTACAGCAGACATCAGAACTGTGAATTGAAAGATATATTGTCATGTAGGTTATCAAAGGTGTCAGTACCCAGCTGTAGATGTGTGTAAGGGCTACGGTGACTGGTGGTCCCAAAGAAATGGTATGGTTACCTGTCTTGCTGTGTTGGCTGCACAATAGCTTGTCCTGAATAAGCTAGCTGTTGAGCTGCTTGTACATTGCAGTGGAATTAAATAGTTTTTATATAAGCAATTTCTAACTGAATACAAACTCTTTTTAGACCACCTTGCATTTCTAATTTTCAGATAAATCAATAAATGTGTTTGTATTCTATGAATAATCTAACTTCTTAAACTTAATACATTAGTGTAGATTCATGGCCTGCGTTTAAAAAAGGAAACGGAAATTTTCAAATTTTGTAGGCCACGGCTGCTTGGTTTGTTTCTTCAGACAGGTTGGTTGCATCAATTATATTGTAGGCATACTGATTTTTAGAGCTTGACTACCTTATGGCATTCTGTAAAGCTTGGTATTTCTGATTGGCTTTGCTATACTCGTGTTATGTCCATTGAAATTAAAGTACAACTTGCCTAACTGGTTTCTCTTGCAAGAATCGGGTGGCAGTTATGAGTAATTAAAGTGCATGTAACATGCATTAAACTTGTAATTTTGTTCGCTTGCTTTTGTAGCCTGATTTGTTTTTAAATGGTGTATGGATATTGAACTTGTGTTACGGTTGCTATGTCTCCTCCTCATTCCAACCCCCTCCTCCCCCCATTTAAACTTGCCACTTGTTACAGATTCCAATTGGGACTCTGGTCGTGGTGGTAATGGCTACACAAATGGCTCTCAGGATGACAGTCGCATGAATGGTTGTGATCGTAGTGGCTTTGGAGCCAGAGGTTCTGGTCGCACTGGAGGTATGGACAAGTTTTCCCAGTCATCGGTCACAAGTTGATTACTAATTTCTCGAATATTTGACTAATAAAGGTGCAGTGAATCAGTGACTGGATTAATGTTGCTGACATTCCTTGAAATTGACTTATAAATATTGTAAACCAAAGATGCTTATTTCCCCTAGCTGCTACTTTTAATGTGATACTATTTTCCTGTGCAGTTCTTGTTGGTCTCCCCCTCCCTACTCCTCTGCACTTACCAGTGTTGGGTCCCTGGATGGGATTTGTCAATTAAGTGTTTGTTCTGCCCTTATCCCACCCTTTTTCTAATCATATCAAAAGATAAATATTTTGCTTTCTAATGACATTGCAGCTGCATATGTCGTTCAAACATGGTTACGTTTAATGAACATTTGATACATTCTTTATGACGTTTAGGTCAAATTCTGGAATTTGAACTTTACAAGGTCTAAAGTATATAGTTTAGGGATCTGCCCTTCAGTTGATATTTAGGCTCTAACTGATCACCGCTTCCAGGAAAGTTGCATTACAATAAAATGTTTTCATCTGGAGTCTTGACAAGTATCTGCTTGATAATCCAGCAATATATTAAAGTAGCCAAGCATATCTTACTAGCTTTATAAAAACAATGCTTTCATGACTTATCACATTCTAGCTCTCATAACGATTATTTTCATAGGGTTTACTGACAACTCGGGGTGGAATTCAGGAAAAGACAAAGATGCATACAGCAGTTTTGGTTCCCGTAGTGACAGAGGAAATGGATCTAGAAGGTGATTTTATTTTTGTCTGTCTGGTCAGTTTAAGAGTCTAGATAATCCTAACAAGAGAAATAGCAATGCTCACAGGGAAAGTCCACGTAATGAAAATGCAATTGTAGCCTTTAAAGCATAACGTCTTTCCAATCAAAACAGCATAATACAGCTAGAACTCCATAATCCACAATGTGATAAATAGTGCCGCTCTGTTCCTTAATGACCACTCTCTGTGGACTCCCAATAGCCTGCAATAGGTAGATCTTGTATGGGTGTCAGTGGCTGCAGAGGACTATGAAATAGTAAGGCACAAAATTGAATAACAGTAAGTAATGATTTCCAAGGCAGCTGCACCGATTTTCACGACCCTTCCTATATAATCCAAACAATGGATGCATGTATAAAACTGCTTCTACACCAGATTTTAGATGTCTTCTGTTGAGACCTTTTGGCTTTGTTCCCTGCAATTTTGTTTTCAGGTAGTTGTAGTGGGGGTTTCATTGGGCCATATGTTTATTTATTTTTTACTTTAAAATCACTTTACTCCATTAACAGAACAAAATGTTTAAGTACCGTGCATTCTCCGTTTGATTAGGGTATGCTGTTTGGGAATGCTATATATTTATTCGGTTGTTAAACCCATTGTGTTTTGTGCACATAAGTAAGGTGAAATCCCCTTTCTCTGCAAATAAACCTGAAGGTAGTCGTGTGCTGCTCACACCATGGCCACCACTGCCTAAACTGGTAAACAACTTGAGTTACGTCAGGTAAGAACTCTCTACCAAGGGTTGGCTGGCAATGCAAAGCGGTTTAATATATATCCATGTAAGCAGGCTGTCTTCGAAATCTGCTACAACTCTTAAATGTTTGTCTCAGCCGTTTATAAACTTTGTTCTGGCTTCCTGATTCTGGTATTTTAGATACAAGCCATGTTTCAACAAACATGTAATGAATTAAGACAATATTGTTAGATTAACTGCTAGTATATATGCAAAGAATCTTCCATGTAGTCAAACGTTGGTATAGTCATGACTTGAATTCTGACTTGAGTTTTGTGTTTAGTACTGATGATCGTCGTACAGATGGTTTTGATGGTGCAGGCAGTCGTGGCGACCGCAGTAGCTTTACTAGATTTGACCGTGGGAACAGCCGTTGGTCAGATGAGCGAACGGACGACGACTGGTCAAAACCTCTTGCTGCAAACGATCGTGTTGAACAGTACGTATCCATGCATGATAACTGTTCTTTGCATCAGTATATATTAATCTTTATAGGCTTGGTTTACTTTAACATGGGTAGCCTTATTTCAACATAAAGCCTTATTTTTATTCAACCTTATTGTTAGTGATTTCTGTTTGAGGAGCACAGCTAAAAAAACGTATTTTCTTTTAGAGAGCTTTTCGCTGGAGGCAACACTGGCATTAACTTTGAGAAATATGATGACATTCCCGTCGAAGCAACAGGCAACAATTGCCCTCCTCACATTGAAATTGTATGTTCTCAGTCTTGAATAATGCTCTTTATAGTTGTAATAAGTATTAACACCGTTGCTCTCCATGACTTTAGCAAATCTTGGTTTGGGAACCACTGCTTTTTAAAAACTGGCATCCCCAGGAGCCCTTAGTCCCTCTAGTTTTGTGTTTGGCAAAGGTTTACATTGAAACCCCCCAAAATCCAATGAGACTGATGTACATAGGGGAGTACATCTTGCTTATTGTCTCAGTAATGCTGCCATTTTTCCTATGCATTACTTTCTAACCCTGTCCATTTGTCTCGGTCTTGCTCTTTTCTTTGCCACTTTTGTCCCCCACTGTCCCTCCTGTTAAAGTTACTCCGTCTAAATCTCCTGGACCCATTAGTGTGTCCAGCCCCCCAGGTTTAGAAACTAAGCTGGATCTTAATAAGAACACAAATCTGCTTACTGACTGCTCAATGCATTTTTGTTAACTGAGCAGTTTTAAATTTCCTTAGAAGTATTGAAGCTAATAACAGTTTTATGGTTATATCTAACTATTTGAATTTTTACTCCAGTTCCAGGATGTCAACATGGGGGAGATCATTATGGGAAACATTTCACTGACTAGTTACACTCGACCAACCCCTGTTCAGAAATATGCAATTCCCATCATTATAGGGAAGAGAGACTTGATGGCTTGTGCTCAGACAGGTAAACTACTTCACATCTACATAGAAGCTATCAACCCAATGTTATATTGGTTTAAACATCTGTTTAGAAGATATACACACAGTAAGTAAAGTGGGTTTTGAAAATATAGCGATGGGTTCTGTTCTAGCATAAAGTAAGCGAAGACGGTCCAGAGATCCAGAGCGGAGCACTTTCCATTTATACAGGAGATGTATGCACCGGTCTTATGAGTCTCACTAAGCTTTAATCAGAGCTCTATCCCATCTCGTGATTATTCATATCAGAACTTTCCATACATCACTGTCCATCTATTTACTGAGCCCCGATATTTGGGACTAGTTCCATTTTACTGTCTAGCATAAAGTAATCACAACCTTTCAATAGTTGCAGTGCTAACCTTTCTTAAATGTATTAGTGCTACTTGATGAATGTTTATGCAATAGTCAAGGCTTAAATTGTAACTAGCAGATTGTGATACAGGTATAACTTGTTTTGCCATAAACATTTTCTATAGTTGAGCCACTTCAGACATTTACCATTTAAAAAAATAAACTCTACAATGTTGGTAAAGTTTAATTGTTCATATTTTTATATTTGTGTCTTATCTGTGTTCACAGGTTCTGGTAAAACTGCAGCATTTCTACTGCCCATTTTAAGTCAGATCTATGCAGATGGTCCTGGCGAAGCAGGGAAGAGCTCAAAGGTATCACACAACTTGACTGTTTTTACAGTTTGAGGTTACTTCACCTCAATTTCCTACAAAAACGAGTTGCAAAGGCCCTTGATAAGACATATTTGGTTCGTTTTAGTATTTCACTTTGTAGTCTCAATTGACGCGTTCCAAAATTAACCTGCTTAATTTTTTTAACGCTGTTGTAAATGTTACAAATTTTTTTTATTAGAGTAGCCCGTGCATGGCAGATTGCAGCATTTGATTGTACAATATGGTTATCAAAATTGTAAGTTACATGTTAATATTGTTAAACTTGTTTCCTAATGGATTCATAACACTTTGTCCTACAGGACAATGGAAGATATGGTAGGCGCAAGCAGTTTCCACTTTCCCTTGTTTTGGCTCCAACTAGAGAGCTGGCAGTACAGATCTATGAAGAGGCCAGAAAGGTGCAGTATTCATTTTAAAGAATTATAACCATAGTAATTTAGTGTATACTAGGATTTTAACTTTTTTTTTTTTTTAAACTCCCTCATGCAGTTTGCATACAGATCCAAAGTTCGCCCATGTGTTGTGTACGGTGGAGCTGACATTGGCCAGCAGATTCGTGATTTAGAACGCGGCTGTCACTTGCTTGTTGCAACTCCAGGACGTCTTGTTGACATGATGGAACGTGGAAAGATTGGCTTGGAGTACTGCAAGTATGTAAAATGTAAAACATTTATGTGTAGAATGTAAAATTCTTGAAAGTGATCCAGTGTATTGTAGGAACAAGTGGTATAGGAATCTTGAATGTTTGTTTAATAGAGCATGTCATTGCTGATGGTACAAGTATTCTTTACTTTATCTGTACAATGGGACTTGCCAAAGGACTGTTTGCTGGCAGTGAGTTTCTACTGTTTCACTTAAACAATCTTGTGCTTATTACTGCACTGTAGGTAATATAATGCTTTACTAAAATTAACATTTTCTATGTGCTTGTATATTTTGCCAATAACATTTTTTTTTTTTTTTAACCTCTTAATGAGTTTTTTTTAGTTAAGTGAACTTTTTGTTACAGATATTTGGTGCTCGATGAAGCAGATAGAATGCTTGACATGGGGTTCGAACCTCAAATTCGTCGCATTGTTGAACAAGACACCATGCCACCAAAGGGTGTGCGACAGACTATGATGTTTAGTGCTACTTTCCCCAAGGAGATTCAGGTACAAGGAATTGAACTGGACCAGTATTGAATATAGCACCCAAGCTAGTTTCTGGTATGTCAATAAAAGCTTGGTAACGTTATTTCTTTAATTTTTTAGATACTGGCTCGTGATTTCTTGGATGAATACATTTTCTTGGCAGTAGGCAGAGTTGGTTCCACTTCTGAAAATATCACGCAAAAAGTGGTTTGGGTTGAGGAGATGGACAAGCGCTCATTTTTGCTGGATCTTCTTAATGCAACAGGTAAATTGTCATTCCAAGGCCTGTAGTCTGCTTTTTAAACTCTGGCTCTAATGCTACTACTCTGTTAAACAGGTTAGTTTTTACATGGTTTGAAAGTACCTATACTGTTTATCTCTTTAGGGAAAGATTCATTAACCCTGGTCTTTGTGGAGACTAAAAAGGGTGCTGATTCTCTTGAAGACTTTCTGTATCATGAAGGCTATGCTTGCACAAGTATTCATGGAGACCGGTCTCAAAGGGACAGAGAAGAAGCACTTCACCAGTTCCGTTCAGGAAAATGCCCAATCCTAGTAGCTACTGCTGTAAGTAGCATACAATTAAGCAATAATCCCTGAATAACAGGGCCTTACTGTCCCATTTTCTTGAACTCTTTTCTTTAAACTTTGTGCCATATCTGTACTTTTTGATTAAAAATAAAATTGTAAATACTTTGCAGCCAACACCCTATATAGGTGTGCTTTACTTTATCCTCTGTCTCCTGTACAGAGCTTTCATACACTGGTACCTGCTATTGTATCCATCCCCATTGTATCCCTTCCCCTCTCTGAGCTGCACTTGTTAGATGACACATGACCACTGACTAGAAATGGAAACTGGTCAATGCCTGGATTTTTGACCAGATTTCAATAATGCCCAGAATTTTAGTTTATAGCCTAATTTCTAATCCTGTTGTAATATTAATGGATTGGCTACCATAACATTGGTTTTCTTATGTAGGTTGCAGCTAGAGGACTTGATATTTCAAACGTCAAACATGTCATAAACTTTGACTTACCAAGTGACATTGAAGAATATGTACATCGCATTGGTCGTACAGGTCGTGTTGGTAATCTTGGTAAGTATTTGCCTTGCCTTACTGCACAACCTGCACATTTCAATCCACATTGGCTGCCTTTACACTAGTCTTATTTCGCCCTTTTCTTGGCCTGTGACCAAGCCACCAAATGGGGTCTGACCACTGCACAGTGTGCCCTCTCCCCCCCCCCCCCCCTCCCCCTTCTACTAATCTAGGAAGTTCACATTCTGTGCTCCTAATGAGTGCTGGTGTGGTATCACCAGCAGAGTAACCGAAGAGGATTCGACTCCTGCTCTTCCATTCCAAGCCATCAGATGTCCTGATCGCTCCAGAGTGGACATGTGATCTCTGTGCCAGAGCAGCTGTGGCACTGAGCTTTAATTTGCCGTCAAGCATTAAGATTGCAACTGTTTTCTTTTCACAATTCTATAATAAAATATGTAATTAGCATAAGTTTAGTATTTATTCAATTGGTGTACACCTGCAATACAGATTTGAAGGCAATTCTCAGTACATTTTTTTTAAATGCATCTTGAAGGCTAATTCTGCAAAATGCCACACGTTAAGAGTTCCTGTATTTGGAGTTTTTAAAGGTGCTTAAAGTTATAGTAAATCCCTTTTTACAGTAAACTACCTAAGCAGTCTTTAGAATTGATTGTAAATTACTTGGAGCTCTCAGATATATGTCATTGACGTTTGTAGCATGCATTCACTTATGGTCTAGTTACTCAAGTAAAAGGTTTACAGATTTATATCTACAGTAAAGCCACCTTCACATTTCCGTTTCAAATGGGCAACATTGAACAATATGCTCACTTACATTTTGAGGACCAATATCAATCTAAACCTTTTGTTGTGGAGATGTTGCCCACTCTTGTGCTACAAGAGGAGTCACCCATGTGAAGGGTTATGGAAGCTGTATCAAATGGGTTACTCTTTATAGTCTTAATGAGGATTATTTTTTTCTTTTTTTAAGGTCTTGCAACTTCCTTTTTTAATGAGAAGAACATAAACATAACAAAGGATTTGCTGGATCTTCTTGTGGAAGCAAAACAAGAGGTGCCATCTTGGTTGGAGAACATGGCTTATGAACAGCAACACAAGTGTACCACTCGTGGAGGCCGATCAAAGAGGTAGGGGTTCAGCCAAGTGCATTTTGTTATCTGAACTCATTATTTATACATCTTTGAATCTCCTGTAGCACGCTACCTTAAATGGGATTCAGTATACTGTAAACATGATTTCCGTTAACTTTTTTTTTTTTTATTTGCTTAATGTTATATTGGACAGCTTAACATTTGTCTACATAAATTGCTTTATAGGGCATTAAAGAAAATATTTGTTTATGTATCCAAATGCATTTTGATCCAACTAACCTAAGTAACAGGGCATTTCCTCAAATCCTAACTTTATTTTTTGGGTTAGATATGTTATGACCAAAACAACTTGTATTTTTTTAGCCGATTCAGTGGAGGATTTGGCGCCAAAGACTATCGACAGAGTAGCGGTGCTAGTAGCAGCAGCGGATTTGGGAGCAGTCGTGGAGGCCGGAGCAGTGGCGGAGGTAGCAGGGGGTTTGGAGGAGGTACAAACTTTTCCCACGTGCTCATGTTTATTGAGCTTAATTGTTTGACATTGTATTGATTGCTGTGTACTTCTGCTCACAGGTGGATATGGTGGCTTCTATAACAGCGATGGATATGGAGGAAACTATGGTGGTGGTGGTGGTGGCGGCGGCGGCGGTGGCAGCTCCCAAGTTGATTGGTGGGGCAACTAAATCGGTCTGCTGCATAAATGACAACCAAACAAGCTAATATGGAAACCACATGTAACTTAGCCAGACTATACCTTGTGTAGCTTCAAGAACTTGTACATTACCAGCTGTGATTCTCCACTGAATTTTTTTTTTTCAAGGGCACTCTGGGCCATGAAGAAAACAAACAATAGGAACAAGCCCTACTCTGAAGGTGTTGAAGATTTCATTGCTGTAGTTTTGGATTAACTCCCAGATCCATCCCCTTCCCAACAACTGCATTTATTTTGACTGAGGATAATTTGTTTGTTAATGTACTGTGCCTTTAACTTTAGACAACTTTTTATTTTAATGTCCTGTTGGCTCAGTATTGCTCAAGATATAAATTGTTATGACAAAATAAATTTATTGAACTTGAGCGAAATCAAACCTTGGCACACAGGTGTGATACAACTTGAAACAGGAATCGTTTCATCCATGCATTATTACAAGGAAAAACTTGTGCAGTAAGTCTGCATTAGGGCTTCTGTTAATTTGCCACTCCGGCAGAACATCTCTAAGCATATCAGAAGGAATAGTTTCTAATGTGGCAAACTGTACTAAGTTAAAAGTTCTGATTTGCTCACTCTATCCTGGAAAGGTACTTAGAACCTGAAGTCTCTTTAATAAGCCATTCCAGTCACAAAGATGTATGGACATATTCATACGTGTTAAGCACTGTTTTCAGAGAATGCAAGTGAATACAGCAATTAATTTAACAATGTTTAGGCAGATCTTAACTTGTGAGCTAGCCAAATATGGGCCAAACATTACAGGGAACGGTAAAAGATCTGAAACTTGTAATAGTCTTTAGGAGGAATCATCTTTAAATTTAAAAATGCCTGTCATGTGAAACATGGTAGAATGGCTGACCACAGCAGTATGTGGTTCTGTGACGGGCCTGGCTGATTTTGGTCTAATAACGCATGCTAGTGTTAATGTTTTTTGGTCAAGAGGGTATGAACAGGAAGAATTATGCAGCAGGCTTTATTTTAATGCAGATTCACATTACTCTGTTCAAGCTGCGTTGAGAGGTTAAACATACTTGGCTTACAGTAGACTTTGTAACATGGCTCCAGAAGAGTAAATTGAAATCTTAAGATCAGTGGTGGAAAAATGTACATGCCTGCATATGGTGTCAAATCTGCTAATGCGTGCAGTATAGTCAGTTTTAGTTGCATAGGTTTCCATTGTATTTAGTATGTTAATGCTAAATCTGGCCAAAGAATAATGTCCCACCTTTAACATGCCTCTGCCACTTAATTTTGCTTAATTTATGTGGTTGAATAAAAACAAATTGGTGGCATAGGAACGGCAAAAAATTTCCTAAAGTGCAATAGATTTTTCAAGTGTATTGTGCCTTGCTCAAACTTTTGTAGGTGCACTTGACAGTATTGAGGTCATTTGTTATGGTGCTATTTAAAATATAGGTGGCCCTTGTACATTTTGCCCATAACTTTATACAAAACTTATTTTATTGCACATTCAGAGAATTTTTTATATAAGTCTTGTGTGCGTGTCCTTAACCTCAAATCTTATTTTGTCTCTTGGAGATGGCAAAACACTCTGCTTGCTTAAGTAAAGGGTAGGGCAAGATTGAGACTTATTTGGGACCACAAGTGATAGCTAGGGAAGGAAACTATTTTGCACACAATGGATTTCTAGATACTTTTTGCTGCTAGTTTTGTGTAATATTTATTGAACATTTTGACAAATATTTATTTTTGTAAGCCTAAGTGATTCTTTGAAAGTTTAAAGAAACTTGACCAAAAGACAGTACAAAAACACTGGCACTTGAATGTTGAATGTCAACGTATGCGTGAAATTATATATTTCGGGGTAGTGTGAGCTTTTAATGTTAAGTCATATTAAACTCTTAAGTCAAATTAAGCAGACCCGGTATTGGCGGTGCAGCCATAACTTTCTGGTGTAATTGAAATTAAATTGGCAATTTAAAATTAAACATGCCAAGGTTTTGATACACTTGTCTTAAGATATTAATGAAACACTTCAAAACACTGATGTGAAGTGTCCAGATTCTCAGATGTTTGTTGCGTGAGTTTTACTTAGTTGTGTGGTTGTTTTTTTGTTCAGTGAATGTCTGGCACATTGCAATCCTCAAACATGTGGTTCTTTGTCATATTGGTATAATCAGTGACTTGTGTCTTCAATGATTACATTTTAGCAAGTAATATTGGCAGCAATACATTCTGTTAACAATAAGGTTTCAAAAATTATATGCAAAGAATGGATTCAAACTTGCTAAAGGTTAAGATTGACCCTCAAGTCACTCTAGTTTAGTAATTGCTTATTGTACTAGTTTAGATGCTTAGCACTGCATGTGCTGTGCATTATTGATTTTATTAAAATAAAAGTTGAACTGCAAAATGGTGTACTGGTCTTCCTTGAGCTTTTTCTAAATCCATGCGTTTGGACAAACTGAAAAACAAGTAGCAGACTCTGTACAGGTTGCTCAGTTTTATAAATTCCCCAGCAATATCTTTGTCATGAGGATCTTTGAATGCGGTCCTTAATGTTCCATAAAGGAAAAGAGCCAAGTATAGTTAATTTTGTTAGAAACATGACTGCCGGTGCCCAAGTTAAATATGCCAATATTTTGTATCGTTCTTGGGAGTATTTATCTAGCATCAAATGGCAAACTAGAATTTTATTGTTGCACTTTTTGTCCAAAGGTATTCAGACGTGTGTCAATAAAATCTGTTTGCGGTGGAATTTTGTTAATTTTGCCTCAAATCATGGAAAGATTCTTATGAAGTATTGCCAATTTAGGTCCTGTATTTATTAGCAAGACCATACTAAAAATCTATACCATTCAGGGCAAAGGGTAATCTGCATTGGTTGATTTAATGTTTTAAAAATATTGCATGTTGAAAAAAGACTTTGGCCATGTCTAAATTGCTCTGGTTGTGTACTTCTAGAAAATGTGTTCGTGTGGGGTTATTTTTTATTTTGTATTCTAGTTTTGCCTTGTCGATGGGTGCGCCTTTTGCATTGCAATTCTCAATTTCACGAAAACAGTCCTGCAAATTTTTATTCTCAATCAGCCACCAATAAAAGCATGTAAATCTATACACTTGGTATTGTGTACTCGGGACCAGGGCAATAACACTTAATATACAAAACAAGAACCTTCGCAGTGCACTTTTGAATTGCTATTTTATTGAATTGATATTTAACAATATCAAAATGTACATTATCACGGGATGGCAAAGATTACAAGCAATGTGGTGGGGGGGGGGGTGAAAAGAGAAGAGATCCTTGTCTGCCAGCCAGCAGATGAATGGGAGGGAGATCATTGCCCTTCAGGCAGCAATTGCCCAAGCTCCTTCCCACCCCCACCCAAAGCACTGCAAAATGGGTGGGGGAGATCCTTTATCAGCCGATGTTGGGCTGCATTCCCTCCCCGTAGTGTCGGCTTAGGCCCAGTCCTAAAGCTGGCGCCCAGCCTTTTACCAGTGTTGATTGGACATAGCCCAGCTCTAAAGCTGGCACCTCCAGCCTGTTGAGCTGTTCTAGGGGCTCCAACTGAAGGGTGGACCATAAAGTCCACACCCATTCCCTGTCTCCTGAGCTTGCCTGGCGCGGCAGCTCTGCTGTGACAAGGGGACAAACTCCTATTTGATACAAAAGCCATGTTAATATAACACTCAAACAGTTTACTACAATAGCAAACATTGGGGATGGGTGGGAATTCTGTTAACTCTGCCTCTCCCCTCTGAGGACCCACTCTTTACTCACTGAGCCACTCCTATATAGTGTATAAAGACACTGACTCTGGTGCTGAGTTTGAAGCAGGGGAACCTGGTTCAATTTCCGGTGTCGGCTCCTTGGGCAAGTCATTTTATCTTCCTGTGCCTCAGGCACCAAAAAATATAGATTGTAAGCTTCATTGGGCAGGGACCTGTGCCTGCAAAATGTCTATAAAGTGCTATGTAAAACAAGAACATGCTATTATACCCTCTTCTCTCCCCCCCCTTTTATGGGAGGGGACAAGCAGCCTTCCCCAGGACGTTGAAGCCCTTAAGGAGCCTTCGACCCTATTCTGAGGCTGCTGTCTCTTAAAGAGGGCGGGTATTACATAATAGATGAGGTTGAAAAAAGACATACGTCCATCAAGTTCAACCTATGCTAAATTTTAGACAGATACTTTATCCTATAGCTATACTTATTGATCCAGAGGAAGGCAAACACAAGAACCCCATTAAGGGGGAAAATAAATTCCTTCCTGACTCCAAAATTTGGCAATCGGATTAATCCCTGGATCAACATTCTTCCCATATTTACTTATTTGATAGATCCCTGTATACCTTTCCTTTATAAAAAGCTGTCCAACTTTTTTTTGTTGAACAAATTTATTGTTTTTGAACAAATTTATTGTATCTTCCATCACAGTCTCCATGGGTAATGAATTCCACATTTTTACTGCCCTTACTGTAAAGAACCCTTTCCTTTGTTGGTGAAATCTCCTTTCATCCAACCTTAATGGATGCCCACGAGTTCTTTGTACTGCCCTTGGGATTAATAGTTATTTTGAAAGCTCCTTGTATTGTCCCCGAATATATTTGTATATAGTTATCATATCCCCTCTTAGATGCTTCTTTTCTAATGTAAATAAATCTAATTTAGCAAGCCTCTCCTCATAGGACAGATTCTCCATCCCCTTTATTAATTTGGTGGCTCTTCTCCGCTCTCTCGTTTCAGAATGTCTTTTCTAAGGAGGGGTGCCCAAAATTGTACTCCATACTCAAGGTGTGGTCTTACTAATGCTTTGTAAAGGGGCATTATTGTTTACTTACCTTTCATCCATTGCCTGTTTAATGCAAGATAAGATCTTGTTGGGAGGGAAAGGGTTAACTGTTGGAATGTTTATGGCCCTTTGTTCCCCTTCCCGCCTTTTCACCCACCATTTGCCGGCACTGTCCCATAGGTCGCCATTGGAGCTCCATAGGATTCAATGGAGATTGAGAGGTTTTTGGGCCTGTACCTAGAAAGACCAGCAGATGGAACCCGAGAGTGAGCGGACTTTCCCCATTGAAATTAATGGAGCTATGCATTTCTATAGGAAATGCCTAGAGTCCGCTTTCTAAGGAATCAGTAATACATTGTAACCATGTTGGATGCCTGCCAAAGCACAGTATCCGAGTACCGCTACTGTTTCATTGAAAGAGCTTTGATCCCTAAATTGCCGTGAGAACCATAAGGTATGTTAATGGCCAGAGGGTGCCTGCCTGTCTGAGGAGCAAGCTCCGAACAACGGCTCACTCCCCCAGATTAAGTATACAGGGTGGAGAAAGGGCAGGACATGACTGTTTACGTTAAGTGTCATAATTCACACCTCTGGTCAGTTCCCCAGTCCTGATCCCCAAATGGCAGACTTGGAGATGCCAACTTTTTAGGGTGGGGCTAAGGAAATGGACCTCTGACTAGAAGAATGCCAACCCCCTGTGGGCAGGTAGTACCTTCATTCCCACGATAGCTGGTAATTGGGTCCAGGTAATTGCTATCCAATCCCTGAGTCCCAATGTTAAGGGATAGAGCCCAAATACCAGATAAGTGATTGTAAACTCTATGCCCAGTGTCTTCGTTATCTTCATTTTGTATCTTGATGCCTTATGAACTGCTAGCCTGAGTCCTGGGCTATTTCAGCTGTCCCCTTCCCAAGTAAGTGTATATATTCTGTTTGTTATTTGCTCAATACTGTTTGTCCACCTATCTTCTAAGGAATAAAATCTCTTTATTATATCAGTCTCATTCAATTCAACCCAGATTATTTGGTGTATATTATAAACCTGAAGCTACCATGACACTGGTAAACACAGAGGCAAAGAATTTGTTTAATACCTCTGCTTTTTCCTTATCTCCAATAATCTGCATGCCCATCTCACACTGAAAGGGTCCTATATTTTCTTTTCTCATTTTTTTTTGTTATTAAGGTACTTAAAGAACTTCTTTTTAGGGTTGATCTTACTTTCTATTGCAATCCTTTTTTCATTATCCACTTTTGCTAATTTGATTGCCCTTTTGCAATTTCTGTTACATTCCTTATAATTCTGATACGATGCCTCCGTCCCTTCTGACATCAAGAATGTAAACGCCTTCCTCTTCTTGTCCATTTCCTCCCTTACCTGTTTATTTAGCCACATTGGTTTTGACATTTCTTTTATACTTATTACCCAAGGCTATACACTGAGTAGTGTTCTTTTCTTAACAATGTTTTAAAGACTGCCCATTTATCTTCTACATTTTTCCCTGCAAAAACATCATCCCAATGTATTACTTGTAGATTAGCCCTCAGTTTATTAAAATCTGCTTCTCTAAAGTCTACGGTCTTTGTTGAACAAAAGTAATCTGTTTTTTGATAATTTATTTCAGATGAGAAAATTCAAGTCCTGGAGCATTTGGGTATTACTTCTACATTGTTTGATATTACCAAATCTAGTATTGCCCCTCTCCTGGTTGGTTACTCAATCATTTGGGTCATAAAATTGTCTTTAAGCACCCCCAACAACCTGTTTCCTTTTGTTGTAATGATAATCTCATTGCCCCAGTCTATATCTGGATAATTAAAATCCCCCATTATACAAACATGACCCAGTTTTGATGCCTTCTCCATTTGCAAAAGTATTTTAGCTTCCTCAATCTCACTGATATTTGGTGGTTTATAGCATATCCCTACAAACATTTTCTTTACACATTTACCTCCACTGCTAATTTCTATCCCTTATTATAGGCTTTAGATCCGGTTTAACATATAAGCATACTCCACCTCCTCTTCTATTTGCTCGATCCTTCCGAAAAAGGGAATAACCCTCTAAATGAACTGCCCAGTCATGAGTTTCATCCCACCATGTTTCAGTAATTCCTATGATATCATACGGCTCCCTTGTAGGTATTAATTCAAGCTCCCCCATTTTATCTGTCAGGCTTCTTGCATTAGCAAGTATGCATTTAAATTTTTTTCAGACAGTACTATTATCTTATCTGCTCCTTCCTTTCTGCGCCCACTTGGTTTAGTCTTTAGAAGTTTTCTATTATTATCTCTATGTACTATTGGTGTCTCACTGCTTGTCAAACTCGCACTTGCCCATATTCTACCTCCAAAACCCCTTGATTTCTCTTCTATTGTATTTAGTTTATCTGTTTCATTTCCCTCCCCATTCCATCCTAGTTTAAACTCCTCCCACCTTTTTAACATTCTTCTCCCCCCCCCCCACCCCAGCACAGAAGATCCCTCTTCATTGAGGTGCAATCCGTCCCTAGAATATAGATGGCACCTCTCAAAAAAGGAGTCACAGTAACCTCAAAACCATCCTTCCTATACCACTTTCTAAGCCATTAACCTCCATGGTCTCTGTCTGTCTCACTGCGGTAGCGCATGGCACTGGTAGTATTTAAAAAAAATACTACCTTGGAGGTCCTTGCCTTAAGCTTTTGGCCTAGATCCCTGAAATCATTTTTTAGGACCCTCCATCTTTCTCTAACTTTGGCATTGGTGCCAACATGCACCAAGACCGCCGGGTCAATTCCACCCCCCCCCAACAATCTGCCTACCCGATCTGCAATGTGCTGAACCCGAGCACCCGGTAGACAACAAACTGTTCGGTTCATGCGGTCATGGCAACAGATTGCCCTATCTCTTCCTAATAATGGAGTCTGAGGAGGATGCTGCTGCACCGGAGGAGCCGGTAAGTGTCCCTGCTTCACGCAGATCCCAGACCCGAGGTGCAGGTAGATCCCAGTTCCCCTGCCAAGCGCAGGTGCCTGCCGGCAGCCCACCACGCTCCTGCACCCATCTCTGACCCCTGGTACCATGACTTCCTCCATCCGGCCACCTCCCTGCCTGTGCCCCCACCACCTCCCAGCCTGGGCCCCCTGTTGCCTCATGACCCGTGCAAGCCCACCGGGGGCCAGCGCCTCCTGGCCTGTGTCACTGCCAGGTTGCTCAGCCCATGCCCTCCCTGCCCCCCGGCCAGGCCCTGTCCAGCCAGTGCCCCCACTACCAGCCCAATACCTCTGGGGTACTTACACCCCGGTGTCGGACGCTCCTCCCTTGCGTTGCCGCGTCCCAAGCCCCCGCGCCGCATGCCCCTTCTGAGCCATTCTGGGGATAGCCGTGCCACCACCACCACCCCGCGATCGCTATGGGTGCGGGTGAGCCGCGTGCGCTCTCCCGACGCAATTGTTCAGCTCCCTCACAGGAACCCTGTGCGGACTGCAGCCTGGCTGTTCCCCCCTCCCCAGGTTGCTATGAGCAGGGGAAGGGGGGGAGGGGGGTCCCTGCGCCCAGGTTTATTAAAGGGACAGGAGGTCACAGGGAGATCTGCAGAGAGGCTTTTACCTCGTCCCTCCCCATGCAACCCTGGCGGTACTGCAGGGCAACCTCAACCTTACCCCTCACACTACAGAACAGCCTGTGAGCATGGTTACAGCCGTGAAACACCAACGTATTATATACCACCACACGCCATACCCAACCACTCCACCTATTTACCTCCAGCTGGCGCGGGGGTTTGGTTTTTAAGCCGCCGTGGGGGGCCCTGCCCCTCCCACCCATGGGTCACATTAACTGCAACACAGGGACAGGCGTCCTGCTATGTCACCAGGGGGGGGGCATTTTAAGGTGACCCGGCCCCTGGATCCCGCATGGGAACCGTAGGCTGCGTTCCTTTGTTTCCACAGGAAGCGGCTGTCACGATGGACACAACTATTATCAACACATTTATATTTTGGGTTTAGATTGAGCATACAAGTTGAGCAAAATAAATTGTCATTTATTTCCTTGATAGCCAGACACACGACAACCTTAGAATACACCTAATAAAAACACTGAACAGAGAACGGGATAGAATGTTCAGAAATTAAACAAAGCCCCAGAATATTGTCTCTTTAACATGCAGTCCTATTGCGACGGGCGCACGCTGTAAATTCAATATCTCCATGAAAATGCAAAGTTCGTTCTTGTCCGTTGGGGTTCGTTAGATAACCCCCAACACTAACAAAATCCTGAAGCAGAGTTCTGTACTTGGTTCCGATGGAAAGATTTCAATGCGTTCTGAATTCGCTGGTGCTGCTCTTATCCGCTATTAGAAGCGTGATGGAAGTCCGCTCACATGGTTAAATGAAAAACGAAAGACACCGGGGATAGCTTGGGCAGCATGTATATAGGGTTTGAGAGCCTATCTCCAACATGCCCACCCAATCCCCCTCGTGGGAATTTCCTCATTCCCCAATCCCTGAATTGCCCATAGTTTGCAAAGTGGGCAACCTGAGATTTCCTGTTCATACAGCGCCTGTGTGACATTACCACCTTGGCTACTTAGCGTAGGTGCACACCCATCTTTACCTGGCGTCTTCCAGGCTAGGGTTTGTCCCCCCAAGGTGTGAACTAGCCCAGAATCTCTCATTGAGCAACCATCCTGGCTATTTCACACTTGGTGGCTCTGGGGTCTTTAAACTGCAAAGCTTCCCCAGACCCAGAGGCGTCGCCTCAATGGGGGGGTCTGTGAAGTTTGAGTAGGAAGTATCCCCCAGCTCATGTATGCAAAACATTTGGTAGCTAGTTGAATATCAAAGACAGATAGAAAAAAGGCCTCCTGCCTGTCCTTTTAAATCTGCCACAAAAATCCACTTTATTAAAAATATGTGTTCCCCTTATCCCACATTTATAATCTTTATATGTATGTGCTTGGGATGTTACTATGGGACTGCACCCCAAATTTCAGGGTTTTAACCCTTTCCGTTCCCGAGTTATGGCTTCTTCTTGAACTGGCAATGCTGATCTATGGGATTCTCACATCAATTGACTTGCGGTTACGGCTTTCTCATGTCAATTGACCGAGTTCCATCGCCAATTGCGAATTGCCTTTCAAGACGCGCCATTAACCGGGACGTCGATACATTGTATCCGAGTACCACTTGAGACTGGAAACCTATATATAAATATCTTCGTTCTACCATTGCAGAATTCGTTCACAAGTCCTTAGTACTAACTAACTTCTGTAGCGGGGTGCAATCCTTGGTTGCAATAGAATCGTCTCTGTACCGCACGCTATACCTTCAGATGGATCACAGTTGAACACCCACCCGATAGCATGCACGATTTTATAAAACCCTCCCAAGCCTATCTGGGTAACACACAGCCAATCTTGGCGTGGGAAGCACATTCCCACCCTATGGCAAGATTGCAACAGTTCCTGCAGCTGGGCAAAGGGCTTCATGGTATGCCAAGGGTCATGCGCTAACCTCACACTTAACTGCTTAGCATACCTGACCAAGCCCCCTTGCTGTGAGGAATTGGGGAACACGTCTCTTACGGCGTGTTTCCTCCTCTCTTACCAACAGTACTGCAGCTGCCACTGCCTCCGCTCCCCTCTCCTCTGGTGCGCGCACCCCCGCTCTCATTACAGAGTGCGCGCACGCACCTGCGCTTCTTATGCTACTCAACGGAGTCTGGCCCCGCCCCCTCGGATGCGCCGCGCCTCCTCGATGCGCACGCGTCTCGTTGCGCAATGATCTCCAGCTGCGCGTCAAGCCTTAACGAGCCCCTTGTTCTCCTGCACCTATCCTAGCCTCTGCTGGGGCCGCGCCTTCGCTCCGCCTCCTGTGCCATTGCCTTCCTGCCTCATAAATACCCTGCTAGTGCTCAGATGCATTGCTGAGCATAACCTTTGTAGCCTTGTGCGGATCCTTCGTTGTGTTTTGCCTTGTCCTGTCTTGTTTCCCAAATTCTTGCAGTTTGACCCTTCGTGTACTAACCGGCTTGCCTTCGACTACGTCTACTTCTCCTCTCCTCGACCCAGGCTTACAGACTACAACTACACTGTTCTCTCTACTCCAGACTATTGGCTTACGGACTTTGACTATGCTGCTCTCTATAACCCAGGACCCCGGCAAGTATATTGGATTAACCCTCTCTCTCCAACCCAGAACCTGCTACGTTGACAATCCGCCTTCTAGGCACGCCCCAGCTGCTGTGGATGTGCGGAACTGTCCTTCCCACCTCAGTACCGGGGTCAGGTCTAGTTTGTGGGCTTGCGCAAGCGTTACACTTGCATGGCAGCAGAATGTCTACCTTCCTCCAGGATGCCCGGACATCTACATGGCAAATTGTTTATATACATTTCCTGACATTTAGCACTTTCACCAGGTCGGTACCTTTTGAAGCCCCGGACGTTCGCAGACACTCTGGAGTCATCTCCACAGGGAGTCTCAGAAGTCTGGACTTACATTATGCATGACTCACCCTGGGAATGGCTGATTATAAATGACAATAGTGAAATCTATCCGCTGTCCTGCCTGAAATGTGAATGTCCCGGTTTCCTATAACTTCAAAATACCAAAATCAGAGCCACTTCTGATATATGACTTTAAATAAACGTTAGAGTATCATAACTATTCCTGGTTAAATGATTACCCCTAGCACGCTGCATATAAAAAATCAGAGAGCAAGGACGTTCCTATCAAAAGTTAGCTAGCTAATTATGTGTGGGCTGTGATGTGGTTTGTGGTTTAACTTTTCCCTGGTCTGTGGTTTGGGGCCGGGATGCAATGTTGCAATGCCCGGACCCAATCGATAACCGCAGACACACTTCCCCAATTGACCTTAATAGGATGATGAGACCACATTATACATTGTTGCAATCCGGCATATTTTCATGACCGCAGACCACTTAACCAATTTAGCTTGCGGTTAAGGCTTCCCTTGCTTGTCTGCGGTTACACGGATATACAGTGTTGCAATGTCGGGCCCTACCACATAACCACAAGCACACTTATCCAATTAACCCTTTAAACAGTGACAGAAGCCCCCTATTTCCTAGCGGACGCATTATAGATGTGTTATTACACATTAATAGGACTGCAGCCAGCCTAGGCTGCAGAACTGACACTCTACAGTCACTTTATCTGACCCAGGGGGAAAAAGTTACATGTCATATACAGTTGGTACATGGTATTACTCTCACCTCCTCACAGGGACACAAGCATTTTGAATACAGTTTGCAGTATTATTACCCTGGTTGGGTTGCAGAGCTGACACTCTACAATTCCCAATCTGGTTCAGGGGCACCCAGCCGGGCCAAATACCTTTTATTAATGGCCTGGGTACCCCTTCACCTTCACACAAAGCTCTGGCGCGAGGGGAGTGTATGTTCCGACACTTATGCTCATTCTGCAGCGGTGGCCACTCAGCGCAATTTTTTTTTAAAAAAAGCTAGGACCCCGGCAAGCAGGCTGATAGGGGCCCTGGCAAGGGCGACAACGCCAATTAAATTAGACGGCATGCTGCTATTGCTCCAGGCCTACCCCTGTCAGACGACAGCAGATTTTCTTGAGAAAGGATTTAGGGAGGGTTTTGTCATCCCAGTTTTGTCCAATTTGGTAACCACACGCGCAAGTCGCAATCTTAAATCTGCCTCTATATACCTGCACATTGTCCGCGAGAAAATAACAAGTAGGTAAGCCTGGAACGCATGGCTGGGTCATTTCACTCACAGCCCATTCACAATTTATTCATATCCTTTTTTCCTGAAACGCCACAACCGCAAGGACATAACTAAGGATTTCATACGAAGGCGAATTCTCATAGGCTGGGGTAGGGGCGAAAGCAAGTGAACTGACGGTAGGGAGCCAGTAACGCCAGATAGGTTTGAGGTATTGATGATGGCAACAAAAGAGGTATTTTTTAATACAGCGGAAAGGGATCTGTTCAGAGAAGCATTTGCCGCGGCTTTCTTAGGCGCCTTCAGAATCGGCGAGCTAGTGGCGGCATCTTAAGCAAGCCAGGGTTCGGGCTTGTTTTTCACGAGCGTGATTCTCAATGCTACGTCTGTGGCGAGCAATATTCACAGGTCTAAAACAAACCAACCAAGCGGGAAGGGGAGTGTGGTTCCACTTCACGATGGACAATAACGGAAGTGTGAGACCAGTGGTGTTTAAGCGGTTTGCAAGGCACAGGCCCAAGGTAGGGGGCAATTTCCTCATCCATCAGGACACAACGCCACTCACCAGGTACCAGTTTCCAAGTGGTTTTAGGTAGTGTCTTGCTGCTGGGGGGATGGATCCTGGTATATTTGGTACCCATTCCTTCAGAATCGGTGCCGCTACAGCGGCAGCTGAGAACGGCTGTACGCCGGAGCAAATAAAGAAACCGGGGAGGTCGAAATCCTGTGCCTATATGGGTATCGGGGCCAGAGGGCACAGCAATGTGCGGACGCAAGAAGATTAACATGTTTTTCTCTCTCGGTAGACAGCTGCGCAAGAACCCTGGAAGTATGGATCATTCCTTCATCCTTTCGGCGCATGAATGGGCGAAAGATCAGCGGTGCGGCCAGCAGCTGGGTTTTGCGGAGGAGAGGGTGAATTTGCGTTGGCTTGGGAAGAGAGGAATGTGCTTGGTTGTTCTGTAACCGGCTGTGGACAAGGTGCTAGCAGAATTTCAGGTGAAACCGGATGTTATTTTGCTACAACTCGGGGGGGAACGACCTAGCCAACACCAAAACACTAGAGGTGATTTATGGGTTACAACAGGAATGCGCCTGCTTGAAGGTGCTGTGGAGTGACGTCGCAGTCATTTGGTCTGAAATTATTCCAAGGCGAATTTGAAAGGGGCCTGGGAAATGGATCGGTAAAGAGAAGGCTAGGAAGAACGTAAATAAGGCCATGGGCAAAATTCAACCTCTCTTGCGGCGGTACAACTCTTAAGCCCAGAGAGACAAGGATGGCAGCTGGCACAGATGGGACGGCAGATGGACGGCCAAAGGTGTTCGAGGTGTTCTTAAGTAACATCATGGGGATTTTGCAGGATGAATTAAGGTCTGAGGTTGCAGCTTTGGGTGGGCGTGTCAGCCCCAGGGTAGCCCATATCTCTCCCACATTTTTCCATTTTTCATTAAATGTGTTTATATTTTTTCTTAATTATTGCTTTGTCAAATAAAATAAAATACCAAGATGAACAATGTAATGAAACACTAACATCTCTGAGTATGAACAATATGGATTAGGAGTAGAGCTCATGTTCAGGGGAATATATGCACTTGATATGTAACTATTAGTTGTAAAATTATATTTTTGATAAATTCATGTACAGCAGCGGCAGCTCTTATTCGAGCAAATGCCGCTGGCTGAATGAGGCTGGGAAGCGGGTAGCCGCGGCGCGTGGCGGCGCACTGTGACGTCACGGTCACAAGCGCGCCCGGCTTCCCCGTCTTCCCCGGCTTCCCCAGGCTTCCCCGACACCCCTGGAGTTCAAATCTAGGTAAGCGGGGGTGCGGGGAAGCAGAGGGGCAGAGTAGAAGCCGGGTTCGGGGTGTCTTTGGGGGGGTAATTGCGCGCGATGTGGAGGGGGGGTGCGTGGGGGAAACGCGGCGGCGCGCGTTTCTGACTGGCGGCAGCTGGGGTAGATCCCGGCATGCCGCCGGCATTTACTTTAATAAAGTATGTCGCTACTGTATCTATGTAGTTTTTATAATTGTTTATCTTAGGTTTATTTGTGCTATATATATCCCTCAAGATGAGTAGAATTGGATTCAGTATCAGTATTGATATTGTGGAAATATTGTTTAAAATAATGTACTTATTTATACATATGTTTTTGATAAGTGGATATATATATTGTCCTATATCCTTTTTTCGCATGGACTGTCCAGTTTCTTAAGGAGTGTAACGCCTGTATGCCCGCAGACCTGGCCAGTCCCCAGTACTGAGGTGGGTAAGGTTATAACATGAACCCACAGCAGTGAGGGCGTGCCCGGAGTGTGGTAATGCGTTGCCAGGCCTGTTGATAAAGGGTTAACGTATACTTGCAACGTCCAGGATGCCAGAGTTTGGATAGTAATGTCCGTGTGCCAGAGTTCAGCGGTAATAGAGAGCAGCGTGGTGATGTCCGTAAGCCAGTGTTCAAGGATTGGAGAAGGCAGCGTAGTCGTATCCGAATGCAGGGTTCAAGGGCAGGAGAAAGCAGGGTAATCCAATTCAAAGCAGAGTTCAAGCCAGGGAGATCCAAAGGTAAGCAGGGATAGGAACCAGCGCTGAAAGAGACAGGAGAGCCAAGCATAGAGACTCCACACACAGGGGTCACAAGAAGCTATGCAGAGCAATGAGCTAGAGGACAGACAGGGATTATAAAGGAGGGAGCACCAATGGGAGAGGAAGGAGGAGCAGAGGGTTGAGTGAGAGGTTGCAGGGATAGGTCAGAAGGAGCAAGGGAGGAGACAGGTGAATCACACAGGGATATGGCTTGTACGCTATGGGAGGCAGAGCCAGAGCTCTGGGAAGGCCTATATCTGGAGTGTGTGCGTGCGCCCTCTGTTAGGGTTGGATGCGGGCGCACAGTGTGTGCCAGGGAGCGCGAGGAGCGTCACGCCGCGGGGGCGCTCGCCAAGGAAGGCGAGAGAGCAGGAGAAGCGGCGGAAGGAGGTAATGTGACAGGTGGGGGAATAGAGAGACGCCGCGAGCTGTGAGTGCCGCGGAGGGGATCGGGTGTTTGGAGATGTATGCGCACCTTGCGGGGAACGCGCGTGACAGCTGGACGCGCGTCCGGGCACTCCGCAGAGGAACGGGTGCGGGAGGAAGAAGGGACAGATGGACAAGGAGGCGAGGGAGGAAGGTCAGAGGCAGAGGGAGCAGGGGTGACGGGGACACATTGGGAAGCATGAATCCCCTGAACCATCACAGTATCCCCCCCTTGAGGATCGATCTCCGGACGATCCTGCCATGGCTTCTGGGGGAATTTCCGATGAAATTGTCGGAGGAGTTTGGGAGAGTGAATATGACGAGAAGGAATCCAGGAACGCTCCTCTGGACCATAACCCTTCCAGTGAACGAGGAACTGTAACTTGTTTCTTGACCAACGGGAATCGATTATGGAGTGAACCTCATATTCCTGCTGTCCGTGAATGGTCACAGGGTTGGGTTTTCGGGAACGATCCGGGAAGTGAGCGCTTTGGATAACCGGTTTGAGTAATGACACATGGAACACAGAAGGTATCCTCATGGTGGGAGGAAGTGCCAAATGGTATGCGACCGGATTGATCCTCTCAAGGATCTTAAAGGGACCCAAGAATCTCGGGGACAATTTCTGAGACGGAGTCTTGAGCCTTATATTTTTTGAGGATAACAACACACTGTCTCCGGGTTTAAACGAAGGGCCCGGTTGGCGTCGTTGATCTGCCTTTGTTTTTTGTCTTGAAACGGCAGTTTGTAGAGTCTTAAGAATCTTCCTCCAAGAGTTTTGAAGTGTAGAGACATGAAAACCAGAAGGGAGGGAGGAGAGGGGAAGACTGCTAGGGTGGAATCCAAAATGAATGAAGAAAGGGGACTCTTGCGTAGATTCAATTTTAAGAGAGTTAATTGCAAACTCGGCCCAAGGTAATAGATCCACCCAGTTGTCTTGAGATTCGGAGACGAAACATCTGAGATACTGCTCTAAGGTCTGATTCATTCTTTCCGTTTCACCGTTGGTCTGAGGGTGGTATCCAGAAGAAAATAGAAGGGAAATCCCAAGTCTCTGGGAAAACGCACGCCAAAATTTAGAGATGAATTGAGAACCTCTGTCAGAAACAATTGAAATAGGAACACCCTGTAATCTGAAAATTTCCTTAGAAAAAATATCGGCCAAAGTAGCAGAATTAGGTAGGCCATTGAGGGGTATAAAGTGTGAATGCTTGGAAAATCTATCTACTACAACAATAATGGTATTGATTCCTTTAGAATGGGGAAGCTCGACAATAAAGTCCATAGAGATGTGTTTCCAAGGTTGCTCCGGAATGGGAAGAGGCATGAGGAGCCCAGAAGGTTTGTGATGGGCGGATTTACTCTGGGCACAGACCAGACAAGCTCTGGTGAAATAAAAAATGTCCTTGTTCATCTTAGGCTACCAAAAGGTCTGTTTAATAAGATCCGCTGTCCTCTTAAAGCCTGGATGAGCGTCCGATCTAGAAGAATGTCCCCAAAGTAGAATCTTGTGGCGAAAACGTGGAGCTGCGTATAAGCGTCCCTCTGGCACCCTAAGTCTCCTGGGAATGTGAACCTGGGCTTTGTTGATTTCATCCAAAACATCACAATTATTGGCATAAATTATGCACTTGGCGGGGAGAATAGATTCAGAGGATTCGTTAGAGTCGTTCTCCGTAGTGAAGTGGCGAGAGAGAGCGTCTGCTTTGATATTTTTGGTACCGGGAATATAAGAAATGGTATAGTTGAAACGAGAGAAGAATAGTGACAAACGAGCCTGACGAGATCCTAATCGTCGAGCCCCCTCAATATACAGTAAATTTTTGTGATCAGTGAGGATGGCAATAGGCTCCTTGGTGCCTTCGAGAAGATGCCTCCATTCCTGAAGAGCCAATTTAATGGCCAATAGCCCACAATTCCCAACATCATAATTTCTCTCGGCTGATGAGAACTTTCGAGAAAAAAAACCACAGGGATGGAGCTTCTCCTCGGGAGAGGATCTCTGAGAGAGTACTGCACCGGATCCCACATCAGAGGCGTCAACTTCTAACGTGAAGGGAAGCGAAGTATCTGGATTTCGTAGGATGTGTGCAGAGACGAAGGCCTTCTTGAGAAACTCGAAGGCGTCAATGGCTTCGGGAGACCACGTCGTAGGATCAGCACCCTTCTTAGTCAAGGTGGTGATGGGTAAAGCAATGGTAGAAAAATTACGGATGAACTTCCGGTAATAATTGGCAAAGCCAAGGAAGCGCTGCACGGCCTTGAGAGAATTCGGCAGCGGCCAGTTGAGGACAGACTTCAATTTCTCTAGATCCATAGAAAAACCTTGGTTAGAGATAATATATTTAAAACCAGAGACAGAACATAAAACACAGACAGAGCTCAGTTTTAGAACATCCAGTGAAACTCATACACGGTACAGTGCCTAAATATATATGTATAAATATCTATTAAGTAAAATGGTCTTTTAGTTTGACATTTTTGGCCAAAATTGTTGTAAGCCCCTGAGCCAACGGCACGGCAGACCACATTTCAGGGGTCCCTAACGCTAATATAAATTCTTAATAACCTGTGTAATAACAGGATGAATGATTTATAGTAAATCTGTCAATATTAGTTGCAAAGTTCTAAGTCTGATTGAAGCTTTTATTAACCTGTACATTACCAGGAAAAGCACTCTGTATTAGAGTTGTCACAACCATACTGCAAGCAAGCCAGTTCCCCTGAGTGGAAGATGCTATGGAGTGAGCCCTTAACCATTTAAATGTGGGAGGGGGTGAGCATCAATTAGGTAGGAGGTTGCCACCCTCCAAACAGCCAAGACTAGCTGAACAAGAATTGTAAAACATACTGGACACCTAACAAGCTCCTATTGAACCCCCAAAATAACCACAACATATATATAAGCATATGAGTGTCACAGAGGAGTGCTACTGAGCATGGCAATATATATTTAAAACCAGAGACAGAACATAAAACACAGACAGAGCTCAGTTTTAGAACATCCAGTGAAACTCATACACGGTACAGTGCCTAAATATATATGTATAAATATCTATTAAGTAAAATGGTCTTTTAGTTTGACATTTTTGGCCAAAATTGTTGTAAGCCCCTGAGCCAACGGCACGGCAGACCACATTTCAGGGGTCCCTAATGCTAATATAAATTCTTAATAACCTGTGTAATAACAGGAAGAATGATTTATAGTAAATCTGTCAATATAAGTTGCAAAGTTCTGTCTCTGGTTTTAAATATATATTGCAATGCTCAGTAGCACTCCTCTGTGACACTCATATGCTTATATAAATGTTGTGGTTATTTTGGGGGTTCAATAGGAGCTTGTTAGGTGTCCAGTATGTTAGAGATAATATAGCCTAGGAAGGCTGTGGACATCTGGTGGAACAAACATTTCTCCATTTTAGCGTAGAGGCGATTAGCACGAAGCCTAGAGAGTACCAGTGTGGTATGGCGAATGTGCTCCTCTAAATCCATAGAGAAAATGAGAATGTCATCCAAATATACGATAACAAATGTTCCCAACACGTCCCGGAAGATATCGTTCATGAACTCTTGGAAAACGGCAGGAGCATTGCATAGCCCGAAGGGCATCACTAAATACTCATAATGTCCAGATCGCGTATTAAACGCAGTTTTCCATTCATCCCCATCTCTTATACGGATGAGGTTATAGGCCCCTCTTAAATCGAGTTTGGAGAAGATAGAGGCTCCTTGTAGACAATCGTATAGTTCAGAAATTAGGGGAAGAGGATATCGGTTTTTTTACCGTAATTTTGTTGAGTCTGCGAAAGTCGATACAGGGTCTTAGGGATCCATCCTTCTTCTTCACGAAGAAGAAGCCTGCCCCAGCGGGGGAGGTGGAGTTGCGGATGAATCCTTTCTCCAAAATTTCTTGGATGTAAGACGTCATAGCCTCAGTTTCAGGAACAGATAAAGGATACGACTTCGACTTCGGGAGGATGGTTCCTGGAATTAAATCAATAGGACAATCGTAGGGATGATGGGGAGGCAGTACCTCAGCTTGTACTTTATTGAAAACATCCAGGAACTTGTGATACACCGTTGGCAGAATGGACAGATTGGAAGGAATGGTATCCAAACCAGCGAGCATAGCAGCAGGAGGAGTGGTAGACACTGCCTCGGAGGAGGTAGGCCATTGGATAGGTAAGACGTCGGTCCAATCTATGTGCAGATTGTGGAGCTGTAGCCAAGGCAATCCTAGAATAACCTGGACGGTAGGAGAATGGAAGGCATCAAAAACTATTACCTCCTTATGACCATCCGCAGTGGTCAATGTAAGTGGGATGGACTCCCAGATGATGAAGACTGGCTGAAGTGGACGTCCATCGATAGCTTCAAGACCAATGAGCGCTTTTCTCTTGACCAGAGGGATCTGATTCTCAGAGGCGAAGGTGTGATCCAGGAAATTACCGCCAGACACGGAGTCAATGAAAGCTTTTACTTCTAATAGAAGGTCAGGGCCCGCCAGCGTTACAAGAAGCATGAGTTTCTTTGGGAGATCCTTAGGGAGAGAGGGGCAAGAAGAGATTGTACCCAGTAAAAGCCCCTCTACCTTTACTGGGTGTTCCCATTTCTCGGCTTCAGGGGACAGTTCTGGAGCCGATGTTCTGGGGAACCACAATAGTAACAGAGTCCCTTCTGACGACGTCGCATTCTCTTCGCAGCCCGTGGTTGTTGGCTACCGATTTGCATTGGCTCAGGAGCGTCCAATGCCAGGAAGGGCGAAGGAGAAGAGCTATGAGAGACAAACAGGGGAGGAAGAGAACGGGAACAGTGTCGCTCGTGACGTCGTTCTTGGGTACGTTGATCCATACGTATGCTGAGTGTAATTAGTTGTTCCAGAGAGGATGGCCGGGCGTGAACTGCGAGATCATCTTTTAAAGTATCAGACAGACCGTACCAATATGCTGCGGCAAGTGCCTCGTCGTTCCATTGAGTTTCTGCGACGAGGGTGCGGAACTCTATTGCGTACTTAGCAGCGGATCTTCGAGCCTGTGTTATATAGAACAAAGAAAAAGCGGCCATCTCCCTACATGCGGGAGTGTCAAACACTTGTTGAAATTCATGCCTAAATTTAGAATAGTCTTGGGTCAACTCAGGTTTGTGCTCCCAAAGGGGAGAAGCCCAAGCGAGGGCGTCGCCAGTGAGTAAGGCGTAAATGTAGGCCACCTTGGTATGGCCGGTAGGAAAAAGAGAGGGAGACATTTCAAATTGAACCTCGCATTAGGAATCCACGGCAAGCGAGAGGGTCCCCATCATACTGGTTGGGAGGTGGTATACATGGTCCTGAGTTACCGTAGGCCACTGAGACAGGAGGTGACGGGGCCGCTGGGGTTTCGTGGAGAGACAGATTAGCAAGTTGTTGCGAGACAGTGGTCAGTTGGCTACTGACAAATTGTAAATGTTCCAAGGAAACACCTTGGCCCACCTCAGGGGGGTCTGCATTTATTGGGCTCTGCATAATGTAACACCTGTATGCCCGCAGACGTGGCCAGTCCACAGTACTGAGGTGGGTAAGGTTATAACATGAACCCACAGCAGTGAGGGCGTGCCCGGAGTGTGGTAATGCGTTGCCGGGCCTGTTGATAAAGGGTTAACGTATACTTGCAACGTCCAGGATGCCAGAGTTTGGATAGTAATGTCCGTGTGCCAGAGTTCAGGGGTAATAAAGAGCAGCGTGGTGATGTCCGTAAGCCAGTGTTTAAGGATTGGAGAGGGAAGCGTAGTCGTATCCGAATGCAGGGTTCAAGGGCAGGAGAAAGCAGGGTAATCCAATTCAAAGCAGAGTTCAAGCCAGGGAGATCCAAAGGTAAGCAGGGGCAGGAACCAGCGCTGAAAGAGACAGGCGAGCCAAGCATAGAGACTGCACACACAGGGGTTACAAGAAGCTATGCAGAGCAATGAGCTAGAGGACAGACAGTGATTATAAAGGAGGGAGCACCAATGGGAGAGGAAGGAGGAGCAGAGGGTTGAGTAAGAGGTTGAAGGGATAGGTCAGAAGGAGCAAGGGAAGAGACAGGTGAATCACACAGGGATATGGCTTGTACGCTATGGGAGGCGGAGCCAGAGCTCTGGGAAGGCCTATATCTGGAGCGTGTGCGCGCGCCCTCTGTAAGGGTTGGATGCGCGCGCACAGTGTGTTCCAGGGAGCGTGAGGAGCGTCACGCCGCGGGGGCGCTCGCCAAGGAAGGCGAGAGAGCAGGAGAAGCGGCAGAAGGAGGTAATGTGGCAGGTGGGGTAATGGAGAGACGCCGCGAGCTGTGAGTGCCGCAGAGGGGATCGGTGTTTGGAGATGTGTGCGCACCTTGCGGGGAACGCGCGTGACAGCTGGACGCGCGTCCGGGCACGCCGCAGAGGAACGGGTGCGGGAGGAAGAAGGGACAGATGGACGAGGAGGCGAGGGAGGAAGGTCAGAGGCAGAGGGAGCAGGGGTAACGGGGACACATTGGGAAGAACGAATCCCCTGAACCGTCACAAGGAGGAAGATTAGGTTCTTTACTACTTAGTATGACAATGAAGGTTTATTATAACAAAAGATTATCACTATCTGTTTTTAATTTGGTTGTCTGTTTTTTTTGTATATTGGTGCAATGTCTGGATCTCCCTGGCAACAGGTGACGGTGCGTGGGAGTGTCCCTCTGGGCCTGCTTCCAGTTGCCCTTGGATGGTAGTGGGGGGGGGGAACGCTGCGGTCCCTGGCTCGCCCATGGTGTTTGGGGAGATGGGGGCGGACTTAGGGTCGAGCACAGTCTGGTTGCTCCCGTTCTCCCTGGTTGATGGGGGGAGTGGTCTGACGTTGCGGCTCCACACCGAGCGCGTCAGGGACTGCGGGTGCTCCTAATTGAAAGGACGTTCGCGTCCCCGTTCTCCACGATGGGTGGGACTGTGGGCGGACCTTGGCCCGTCGCCCTATCCTGTCAGTTCAGGGAGTCAGGTGGGGGCGGGCCTTGTAGATTCTGACGCGATCACGCACCTTGGAGTGTCCAAGCTTTTGGCGCGAAATGGGAGATACATAGATACAATAAGGACTACATAGAGGTTACTCATATACTCCTTGATAAAGTGTATATTTGATACACGAAACGTGTAGGAGGGTGTCTACCTCCGTTTTTTAATATGGATCAATAAAGGAATATTTTTTATTCAGTGTTTTGGTGACCCACTCCATTGGCTGTGTGCCAGTTTTCTCTTTTTCTTCAATACAACAGGAATGTGCCTGCTTGAAGGTGCTGTGGAGTGACGTCGCAGTCATTTGGTCTGAAATTATTTCAAGGCGAATTTGGAAGGGGCCGGGGAAATGGATCGGTAAAGAGAAGTCTAGAAAGAAGGTAAATAAGGCCATGGGCAAAATTCAACCTCTCTTGCGGCGGTAAAACTCTTAAGCCCAGAGAAACAAGGACGGCAGCTGGCACAGATGGGACGGCATGCATCTATCGCCAAAGGGGTTCGAGGTGTTTCAAAGTAACATCATGGGGATTTTGCGGGAAGAATTAAGGTCTGAGGTCGCAGCTTTGGGTGGGCGTGTCAGCCCCAGGGTAGCAAGTGCGCCGGCAGGGGGGCCTCCGAGTGGCGGAGATGCCACGCCAGCAAGGCTCAGGAGACAGACAACGGTTGAGGACTTTAGGGTCTGGCCTTCAGCTGGAGCCCCTAGAACAGCTTGGCAGGCTGGAGGCGCTGGCTTTAGGGCCGGGCCGGCCTATGCCCAATCAATTCTGGTAAAAGGCTTGGCTCCAGCTTTAGTGCTGGGCCTAAGCTGACCCTTGGGGTGGGAGGGTATGCAGCCCAACATTGGCTGATAAGGATCTCCCCCTCCCATTTTGCAGTGCTTTGGGCGGGAGGAGGGAGCGCGGCCAATTGCTGGCTGCTGGGCAAGAATCTCCCCCCCCGATTCACATGCTACAGGCAGGGGGAGGGAACGCGGCCATTTGCGGCCCCCATTCACATGCTGCTGGGGAAGGGAGTGTGGACAATTGCTGGCCACTGGGCAAGGATCCCCCCCCATTTTTGCATGGAGCATGCTGGTCTGGCGAGCAGGCTGGTAGGATTTTAACAGCAGATGTTAAAATAAAGCTGTGGCCTTTTCTTCCAACATTATGTGTGGTCTCCGTTATTTGGTTTAGCGTTACAAAGGAAGGGCAGCGCATAAACCCTTTATAAAGAGGCAGAGGCCCCAGCATGGGGTCGTAGGCTCCTTAAGGGCTGCGACGTCCTAATTAGCGTGAGCTGGGGGTGGGGGTCGACAACCCCCCCCCTTCCCCCTCATAGTGGGGAAGGCTGCTTGTCCCCTCCCATGCAGGGTGAGGCGGGAGAGGGTATAAAAAGTGGGTCCTCAGGGGAGAGAGGCAGAGCTAACGGAATTCCCACCCACCCATCCCCAATGTTTGACTTTTGTATTGAGCTGTTGGATTGTTATATTAACATGATATTGTATCAAACAGGAGCAGTTTGTCTCCTCATCAAAGCGGAGCTGCCGCTCCAGGCAAGGCTCAGGAGACGGAGAACGGGTGAGGACTTTAGGGTCCGGCCTTCAGCTGGAGTCTCTAGAACAGCTCGGCAGGCTGGAGGTGCCGGCTTTAGGGCCGGGCCGCCCTATGCCCAATCAACGCTGATAAATGGCTGTCCGCCAGCTTTAGGGCAGGGCCTAAGCTAACCCTAGGGGTGGGAGTGTGAGGGAATGCAGCCGATAAGGATCTCCACCTCCCATTTTGCGGTGCTTTTGGCGGGGGGAGGGAGAGCGGCCAATTGCTGGCTGCTGGGCAAGGATCTTCCCCCCCCAATTTTTGCATGGAGCATGCTGGGCTGGCGGGCAGGCTGGTAGGATTTTAACAGCAGATGTTAAAATAAAGCTGTGGCCTTTTCTTCCAACATTATGTGTGTTCTCCGTTATTTGGTTTAGCGTTACAAAGGAAGGAAAGGAAGGGCAGCGCATAAAGCCTTTGTGTGTGTGTGTATAGAGGAGGGCTGCAGTGTGTGCGTTTTGAGGAGGGTTGCAGTGTGATGTGTGTATAGACGGCTGCAGTGTGGTGTGAATAGAGGGCTGCAGTGTGGTGTGTGTGTAGAGTAGGGCTGAAGTGCGGTGTGTGTGTAGAGGAGGGTTGCAGTGTGGTGTGTGTGTATAGAGGGCTGCAGTATGGTGTGTGTGTGTAGAGGAGGGCTGCCGTGGTGTGTGTGTAGAGGAGGGCTGCCGTGGTATGTGTGTAGAGGAGGGCTGCCATGGTGTGTGTGTGTGTGTGTGTGTGTGTGTGTGTGTGTGTGTGTGTAGAGGAGGGCTGCAGTGTGGTGTGTGTGTGTAGAGGAGGGCTGCAGTGTGGTGTGTGTAGAGGAGAGTTGCAGTGTGGTGTGTTTATAGAGGGCTGTAGTGTGGTGTGTGTATAGAGGAGGGCTGCAGTATAGTGTGTGTGTAGAGGAAGGCTGCCGTGGTGTGTGTGTGTGTTTGTAGAGGAGGGCTGCAGTGGTGTGTGTGTGTGTGTATAGAGGATGGCTGCAGTGTGTGTGTGTGTGTGTGTGTGTGTGTGTGTGTGTGTGGAGGAGGGCTTTGGTGTGTGTAGAAGATGGCTGTTGTGTGTGTGTGTAGAGGAGGGGTGTGGTGTGTTGGTGTGTATGCAGAGGAGTGCAGCACTGTGTGTGTGTGTTAAAGGCTTTATGCGCCGCCTTTGTAGATACACAAGCAGATACACTGGTACCAGGGGCACTGGGAAGCGTTACAAATCCGGGGAGCAGCAACAAGAGCCGTGCGGCAAGCAAAAGATCCAGGACCGGTCGTCCAGGTGTTCAAGCTGCAGGATCAGGTGAGCTTGACAATGCTGTGTTGCAAGATGATGATAGGGATGTGGGGTCGATTATGACAGGTTTGGACTGTGAGTCCCAAGGGTCAGACAGTGACGATAGTGAGAGCGCAAGGGCAAAAACTGATTCAGACGCAAGCAACGGCGCAGACAGCGACGAGACCCCAGAGGTAAAGTGCATAAGGCTTGTTCTATAGTAGGTGCGGGCGTGCGGGCGCGCGGGCGCCTGTGCGAACACGCATGCACGTGACGCACACTTTTTGTGTGTACGGTCCGTGCTGCCGGGAACGTGTGTGTGTGTGTGTGCGCGTGCGTGCGTTTGTGCGTGTGTGTGTGTTATTAATTTATTATATATTTTTAAAATTACAAAAAAAGACGTGTGTGTGTAAGAATAAATTATTTATTAACATTAATCTCTTCCCAAGCTGCTTCTCTCGGCTTCCCCAATGGCGACACTCTCCAAACTTCAAATGGAAATGCAAACTGGAGAATGTTAGGTTGTTTAAAGAAACAAGCTTGAGTATTTCTATACATTTGCAGCTCCTTAATCTTGAAGTGGGAAGTGTAGCTATGAATGGCAATTTTGATTTTGAGCATTGCCTGTGGTATTAATCAGCTGTATAGAGAGGCCTTTCCCACAGCAAGGATTTCTCTATTGACAGGGGAGGTGGTATGGTGAGCATCTGCAAAGTGCTACAGTAATGCTTTTTTGCAGATCTGTTCTTTATCTAGAAGAACTTCGGACATACATATGTGCACAGTCTTGCTTATTCTTATATAATTCATTAATATTCAGCAGGGTTCCAAAAATTCTAATTTATGGAGAGGGGTGGGACTCCATTGCCCAGTATGTTTAAATATACAGTATTTAGTAGAAAAAAATGTTTCAGTAAATAAGTTATTGGTGATACCATTTGAGCCTATAACATTGTGTGGAGTTATTAGATAATAAGAGTTTTATATTTTTGAAAACGTGTCAAAGTGTTTTCCTTTGATGTATTTCTACTGGATTAATGTAGCCACCACTTATTAAACTACCCTATTTCCTCGATTCTAAGACGCCATCGATTCTAAGACGCACCCTTGATTTAATAAAAAAAAAAAAGGGGGGAAAAAACCCACTAAATTATATGTGCAGAAAAAATGTTTTTACTAGCAGATAATTGCATACATTTATCCATACAATTACATATCACTACACAACTGCACACTGCACAACACTGCACAACACTGCACAACACTGCACAACACTGCACAACACTGCACAACACTGCACAACACTGCACAACACTGCACAACACTGCACAACACTGCACAACACTGCACAACACTGCACAACACTGCACAACACTGCACAACACTGCACAACACTGCACAACACTGCACAACACTGCACAACACTGCACAACACTGCACAACACTGCACAACACTGCACAACACTGCACAACACTGCACAACACTGCACAACACAACACTGCACAACACTGCACAGCGAAGTGGACAAAAGGGTGAAAGTGCGCAGCTAAAACATGATTAAACAGTGTGTATGGAAACAGTGCAATGTGAAAGTTTTAATAAACAATAAATTGACCTTGTGGGAAATGACACTAATGTGACGTCTGCAGCCTCAGCACTACAGCAACGTCATTCCATCAGTTACTGTACATTGAGTGGCAGGCGCTCCTCAGCTCATCCCCTCAAGCCTCCTCAGACATTCCCCACCACTCAGCTGATGGGGGGGAGGCAGCCGGTGAACGCACCACTCAGCTGCTAGTCGCGGGCGGGGGGAGGGATGGGAGAGGCAGCGGCGAAGTGTCGCACCGGTCAGCTGCTAGTTGCGGGGGGGGGGGGGGAAGGGATAGGAGAGGCAGCCGGCAAAGTGCCGCACCGGTCAGCTGCAAGTCACGGGGGGGGGGGGGGATGGGAGAGGCAGCCGGCGAAATGCCGCACCGGTCAGCTGCTGGTCGCGTGGGGGAGGGATGGGAGAGGCAGCTGGCGAAATGCCGCACCGGTCAGCTGCTGGTCGTGGGGGGGAGGTGGGGGAGGGATGGGAGAGGCAGCTGGCGAAGTGTCGCACCGGTCAGCTGCTAGTTGCGGGGGGGGGGGGGAAGGGATAGGAGAGGCAGCCGGCAAAGTGCCGCACCGGTCAGCTGCAAGTCACGGGGGGGGGGGGGGGATGGGAGAGGCAGCCGGCGAAATGCCGCACCGGTCAGCTGCTGGTCGCGGGGGGGAGGTGGGGGAGGGATGGGAGAGGCAGCTGGCGAAGTGCCACATCGGACAGCTGCTAGTCGCGGGGGCGGGGCAATGGGAGAGGCAACCGGCGAAGTGCTGCACCGGTCAGCTGCTAGTCGGGGAGGGGGGCAATGGGCGGGGCAGCCGGCACTTCAACCACTTCTGAAATCATCTCTCCTTCTGGGGGAGGGCGGGGTGATGGGGGAGGCGTCTCTTCAAGGCAGCAAGCGGAGGGGGGTGGGGGGAGGGGATGCTCGTGATGCTGGAAACACTGCTGAAATCCTCTCTGCGTTGCAGGGGGTTTGGGGGTTGTGAGTTGCAGAGGGGAACGAGCGGGCGGGGGGGGCCATGGTTCAAACAGCCGACCACCGCACCGCCCATAGCAGCTTTTGGTAAAACGTCGGAAGCTGCTTTGGCTTCTTCTGCAGCGCCCGCTGGCTGTTTTTTTTAGTACATCGATTGTAAGACGCAGTCCCTATTTCAGCCATGTGAAAATGGGAAAAAAAAGTGCGCCTTGCAATCGAGGAAATACGGTAATAAATAATATGTGACTATAAGGTGAGGCAAACAGATTGTGTCCAGTAAGGGAAAGGAACACAGAAGGCTTGTGTCAGCCACAGCCAGGCAAATGAGTTGTAGCTGACCACAAGTAGCAGTTTCGATATGTGTGAGGGAGGAATTATTCATTAACATTGTGCGCATACACACACACACACACACACACACACACACACACACACACACACACACACACACACACAGCCACACACACACACACACACAGCCACACACACACACACACACAGCCACACACACACACACACAGCCACACACACACACACACAGCCACACACACACACACACACACAGCCACACACACACACACACACACAGCCACACACACACACACACACACACACAGCCACACACACACACACACACACAGCCACACACACACACACACACACACACAGCCACACACACACACACACACACACACAGCCACACACACACACACACACATATATATATATATATATATATATATATATATATATATATATATATATATATATATATGACAAACAAAAAAAGAAGAAAAGAAGAAAAAAGCTGCGCCTCTGATTGAAGTGAACCAGTGTAGATGTAATTGCTAAAAATAGATCTAAATCAAATGTGAACTATTGTGGGTGTATCCCTGAATGACATAAGCAAAATAGACCTAAAAATCATATAATAGGCCCATACAAAATACAAAACAACATATGAAGAAAAAAGCAAAAAAAAAAAGGTAAACCAGTCCTCAAATGGTTCTGAGCATAACTAAGTGTAGCCTTTGTGTGAAGTCTCTCCAGTCTGTTTTTCATGGTTAACCTTTCGTGTACCGACCTGGCTTGTCTGCGGACCCTCCCTGGCTTTCTGATCCCGACTTGCCCACGACGACGTGTACCTCTCTACCCCCAGACCTTTGGCTTACGGACTACGCAGCTTTCTATAACCCCGGACTCGCACACCAGCCCTGGATATCTGCAGGGACGTCGTTCCTTTACAATCGGAGCCTGGGACTGCCCCAAGAGTATGCAGTATTAACCGGATGGTGGTGATTATTATCACATATGCTTGATTTTATTGTACTTTTGTAAGTGCGTTTTTTACCCCCCCTCCCCCCTTTCCCCTCATTAAATCTACCATTTTACGTTATGGGCGTGCGCTCTCTCCTCTTTTTTTCCCTTTTATATATATATATATATATATATATATATATATATATATATATATACACACACAAACACACACACATATATATAAACAAACACACAAACACACACACATATATATAAACAAACACACACACACACACATATATATACACATAAATATATTGCTGACTGAGCGGTAGCGGCGCGAAAACAGTTTTCACAGTCTTCCCCCCTATCGGCTGGCTCCACACTCACTGCCGTGCGCGTGCGGCCCTAGCATAGAATGGCTGGCAAACCACAGCCAATTATAAGTTCCACACGCACGGCGCAGCAAGCGCACCCACTATATTACGGGCCTAAGGAAGCAGGTAGAAGCGTTGAGCAAAGATATGTGGTAAGTTGGTGCATCACAAAATAAGCTCACAGAAGTATAAGTCCATTCAGAATGAATCCAATCTTCAGAACAACTGTATAAATAACAGAGATGTTGACCCCAGGGAGAGATGGAGACCTAGTGGTGCCCACACAGCTACAAATAAGAAAATGCTGCACACCTCAAAATAAAAGGAAAAATAGATACAGTTACCGGTGCTCCAATGTTTGTACTAAAGCCTGTGATCAGTCCTGAATAGATGATAGAAGGAACATAGGGCACAACGGATTTAGAATATCCAAACTCATTTATTGAGCCAACACAACGTTTCACAAATCTCTCGTCAATCTCTTTTAGAGTGTCATCCAATTTAATAGGCCGGTCTACTATTCGTGTAGCTCTTATTTTTTGAGAAAATGGTAGCATTTGTTTCAGGCGCTCTGGGTGGAAGCTAGATGCATGCAAGGTACTGTTCCTATCCGTGGATTTCCTATAAAGAGATTGAGGAGAGATTTGTGGGAAGGGGACATAACAGGTCTGAAATTATCACAGCTTTTAATAAATCTCCACAACAAGCTTCAAAAAGTGATCGTCTTACATTTGTAAGTAAATTTACAACTGCCAGTGGTTTTATTAAAAAAACACTTAAAAAACACTGGAAAATACTACAGACTGACGACACTCTTAAGGATGTCTGTAAAGATTTCCCACGTTTTGCTTATAGACGGGGAGAGAATTTAAAGGACATCCTAATTAAAGCCGATAATGAGAAACACTATACCACTCCACATTTCTTGAGTTCACCCAAGGCAGGTTGTTATAAATGTTATGGGTGTAGCATCTGTAACAGTCTCAACACTGCTCTTATTAGACATTGCACTGACTTCAGTCATCCAATATCTTCATTAAAATTAATGGGTATTAAACATATTAAAAAAGCTAGGGCAGGTCTAGATAAGGATGTTCTATTATTACAACGTGAATCCTTCTGGATTCATACATTAGACACTGTATATCCAAATGGACTGAATGACTTTTTGTCATTAGGGTGCTTCATTGAGGAAAGATAATATCATTTCTTTCCCACTAGCCATAGGTTGCTGCCACTGCTTGCTGTATTGGATAAAAACTGTAAGGTCAGTATACCTCTGGGGCTGTGAATTGTAAAGATTCTAAATATGACAAAGACAAACCCTTTTTAATTTTTTATTATAATTCACTTTGCACAGTAGGATGATATATTTGCAATCAGTTCACATAGTGTTGTGCTGATTTATCCCCTTTTTTCTCTTTTCTAACACACATCATGGATTCTTGATGATGAAGATACCCCCCATTGAATGCCAGGAGAAGAGGACGCATCGAGGGACCACTACAGAAGAAGACTGAAGATCAGTTCATCCCCCTTAAGCTAGTTGACCACGGGGCGGATTAATAAACGCATGTGCAGTGACTGACACGCAGTCTGCGCTTCATGCGTTCCAAAGGGAGGAAGGATGAAGGAAATCGAAGGAATTTATACTGCGCATGCGCGAACAATGAAACGCATAACGCAAAGAACGTGCCAAATAAACAGAGGATCCGAATGCGTTCCAGGAGCTTGGGACCCGGATGGATGACGTCATCAAGATGGACGCCGCCTGATAACCCGGAAGTGGGGAGAATACAGATGATACCACGATACACAGGAGTGTCCTAACATCTGATAGAGATTACCTTGTTAAGGATACGAACTAGACATTGGATGAAGGGACTGATTCAGCACATGTATACCATCACCACTGATTGAACAGGTTGCATTATGGGGTTTGGGGCACTATTTAAATGTTGTTTGAAGGGATTATGTTTATGCCTTTGTCACTTGATAAAGACCATCACGGTCGAAACGTTGTGTTGGCTCAATAAATGAGTTTGGATATTCTAAATCCATTGTGCCCTATGTTCCTTCTATCGCCTACACAGCTACCACATCAAATGGTCCCTATTGAAACATCATTCACCCATGAGCATGATAGATTAACAATGCCACACTAGAAAGGTAATAATAAAAGGGCTGATGCCCTATACCTGACTGTGTTTGTTCCAAGTAGGATACATTCCTCAGCGTGCAGTCCACAGAGGTGTAAATCAGAATGTAGAAGAAGAAAGGAGCGCAGCCATCCGCATCCAAAGTGCAAGAAATGAATTAGGGCAACTCCAAGTGCAATAAAATCGTAGTATTTATTAAATCCGCTTTGCAATTGGGTAGGAGAATGCACCAACGTGTTTTGTGCCGCAGGACTTTCTCAAGGTGTGGAGGAACATATAACAGCATAGTGGTAGAAATCCTGGGATTCCAGCGGTGCACAGCCGAGTAGAATAGGAGACCAGCAAGGTGTAGGTTAAGAATATATGTTTATTAACAAACCATGGTATGGGGGACACACTCTGACGCGTTTCGGACTGACATAGTCCTTAATCATAGACTATCTTAAGGACTATGTCAGTCCGAAATGCGTCAGAGTGTGTCCCCCATACCATGGTTTGTTAATAAACATATATTTTTAACCTACACCTTGCTGGTCTCCTATTCTACTCGGCTGTGCACCGCTGGAATCCCAGGATTTCTACCACTACTTTGAATATGGAGCGTGATGCACGCAACCAAGAAAGCAGCCATCCGTGAGTATTGTATCTCTCCCTCATTTGGAGAATTGATGACCGGTAACAGTGCTGCAGCACAAGGGTCCTGTACGGCGCAGTCCTACACATCTATGGTATGTTAACCCTTATTTCTTCAATTTGACACATGGACTATCTCATTGATTAGTGTCTGTTGTTTTGCTGCATCAAGCTAGCACTGGGTCCAATATCTCACTGTATGGTTGCACTATATCTATGAACTCATACTATTCATATCATTGGAGTTCAGAATTGGATTGAGCACTGTTTATTGGGACGCATGCCCCAAACCACTGATATAACAGCATAGTATTTAACAGGAAATATTTCGCAGCAAAAACGGCCCGAGATGACGTCATCACTGCGCGTCCGGAGTCCGGGTCGCGTCATCACTGTGCGTCCCAAACATGAGTCGCACCAGTGAGGTGTGGATTATAAAGGGTAGTTGGATTTGCTGACATGACATAACATTGACTAAAAAAACTTTAATCAGAACAAACACAAACGAACAATAAAAGGTAGAGAATTAAAAACTAAATATAAACCAAGAAGGATATATACTGTTTATATAAACCCAGTGGAACTACAAAATATAATAAAAAAAATAAATAAAATATATATATATATATATATATAGATACATACAATACACCAAAAACCACAAACACCCATGATCAAAAAATAATAAAATAAAGAATAATGTTATATCTCTCAATCACATAAGGTGCATGTTAGCACTGGTGCACAGTATATAAATATATTATTATCCAGTTCCACAAAGGTATGAAAAACCCTCTATCCTACATGCATAAGGGAGGTATATAAGTGTCTGTATATTAAGAAAAAAACTGGACTGAGCTGAAAAAATCCTAATTTGTCCAGTTACATATATAACAATAGGTGAACACATATATAACTATCCCTACAGAAACTAGAGAAACTTGAGAAAGTCCTGCGGGACGAAACGCGTTGGTGCGTTCTCCTACCCCATTGCAAAGCTGATTTAATAAATACTACGATTTTATTGCACTTGGGGTTGCCCTAATTCATTTCATGCACTTTGGATGCGGATGGCTGTGCTCCTTTCTTCTTCTACATTCTGATCTACACCTCTGTGGACTGCACGCTGAGGAATGTATCCTACTTGGAACAAACACAGTCAGGTATAGGGCATCAGCCCTTTTATTATTACCTTTCTAGTGTGGGATTGTTTATCTATCATGCCCCATGGGTGAATGATGTTTCAATAGGGACCATTTGATGTGGTAGCTGTATGGGCACCACTAGGTCTCCATCTCTCCCTGGGGTGAACATCTCTGTTATTTATACAGTTGTTCTGAAGATTGGATTCATTCTGAATGGACTTATACTTCTGTGAGCTTATTTTGTGATGCACCAACTTACCACATATCTATATACTACTGAAGAATTTGGTTGCTCCTCACTAATGCTCTATATGGATTACCAAGGAAGGGCAACTCCAATGTACTTTTTCTATTTGTGCTAATTGATGCACGTAATGATATCAGCACTATTGTTCTATTTATAATCTATATTGGGACTTATATTTTATCATTATATATATTTTTTTATTTTTATATTGAGATTATACCCAAAGGTTATATGCAATGGATTCTCAAGATTCTGCACAGGAAGAGCTTCCTGAAACTGGGGATGCAGATTATGTTTTCAGTTATTTTGACCAAAACACAAGGTCTGCTAAAGCACAGAGGATGTTTGATAATCAACCAGAGGTTGAATGTGAGGATACCTCTGATCTCTGTGATTATTTTGCTAGACGGGAGCGCTTATTAACTATGGATACCAGACTGTTTTGGGACATTATTTCACTTGAAAATTATACAAAAGCTAAGCGCATTCCCAGGGGCCTGAGGATAACAAAATCACCTACTTTTGGTTTTACAGACCCTGAGTTTGAGATGAATTGGAAAACTATTCTGAATGAATGTTCCTTTAAACTGATTGAATTAATTGTTACCACTAAGACGAAAGAAAAATTAAGTGTTGAAAAAGAAGCTAAATTGTTACAGAAGAAGTTATCCAAATTTTCTAAAATGGAGGGATATCGGGATTGTGATCAGACATTAGCCAAATCCATTAAGGATCTGGAGAAAGAAATTTCTAGAAAAAAGCAGATTAAATATGAACGGGACAAGCTCGTTTATGAGCATAATCAGGTATACGCATGGGAGAAGATTAATCAGCCTAGAAGACCTAATAAAGGGCCTCGATCAGGCTTCTCCACACCCAATGGTAGATCTGCTAATACTTCATGGTCTAAGAAATCGATCCTGAAAAAACTTCCTCTCCAGATGACTTACACAATATAGAATATGACACATCTGATACTGACACACTGGGCCACTCAGTCTCATTTTCGGACAGTCATGGCCAACAGGACAGACCGAAGGGCCAACGTACCTTTTGGGGAAAGGGTAGTAATGACCGCGGAGCTAGGTCACGTGAAGGACATTATTCAGAATCAATGAGTAATTAGTCTTCAAAAAACGAAAGGCGACCAGAAGGGGCAACAAAAGATCGAAGCAAGGGATTTACAAAGAAGCGAAAGATGAACTTTTGATTAATGATGGAGTTATTAACATCTCTAACATTGAACTGACGGGTGATGAGATCTCACTGCTTAATACGGGGTTGAAATTCGCCCCTGATACTGATTTTCAAATATTTAATACAGTAGTGGATCTACATAAATTTGTCAGGAAATGTACTCTTAGGAAATTTTTCAGTAACAAAGATACATTTGCTTCTGATCAATCTATGGCTGTAGATGAGGATAATGTAGAGTTGATGGATGATATGACTAATACCTTTTCTTTCAGAGAATATTATACTATCCAAGATATGGAGGAACTGAGTGTGTTTGATTCTGAAGAACCCGACCCTAATACATTTCTTGGTAGGAGGGATTCGGGTCTGAGGAAGAGATCCCACTTCTTTCCCTCATTTATTAAGGGTAAATTTCTATCAACTTTTGAGAGTCTTGTCGAGCGAGATCTTATTCTTCTACATAGTGGATTTCCGTTTGATTTCCCTAGACATATTCATTATGGGAACAATCTTACTGGGGGAGAGCGTCAGGCGCTCAGGAATCTTAAGGCTAATACTTCTCTTGTCATCAAAAATGCAGATAAGGGGGGCGGTTGTAGTGCAGCATAGGGACGACTACCACAGAGAGGCTCTTCGCCAGCTCGGTGATACTTGTTCCTATGCTGTGCTGCAATGTGACCCAACCCCGAGATTTCTTGCTGAACTCAGGGAACCTCTTGATGAGGGATCTATGCTGGGCGTCCTTAACGATAATGATATGGAATTCTTATATAACGCCACTCCTACCACGGCCGTGTTTCACCATCTCCCAAAGATTCACAAATCGTTGATCTCCCCTCCAGGGAGACCGATTATTTCCAGCATTGAGTATTTGGGAGATGGTGTCTCACGGTACGTGGATCGTTTCTTACAGCCTATTGCGCGATTATTGCCTTCTCATATCCTTGACAGTGGAGACCTTCTTAAAAAAATTGATGGTATTACATGGAAAAATAATTATCTATGGGTTACACTTGATGTAACCTCGCTCTATACCATGATATCTCATTCCCAAGGGGTGGCAGCTGTTCGCTATTTTTTATCTCGTTTGGATTTATCCCCTGCACAGGTTGCCTTTATTTTGGACTCTATCTGGTTTCTTCTTACTCATACTGTAATTATTTTTTCTCGCATAGTGCAATATGTTAACAATACACATACACAGGCAGAGCTCTCATAAGAGCACAGTGAGGCTAGATATTAATGATCACTAAGTATCAGAAATATTAGCTGTGTATGGGCATCTCTAATGACCCATACACACAGGAACATAAATAGGAGGTAGGAATCCAAAAGAGAGACACCAATCCAATACTTAAAAAATGTAGATATTTATCCAGCATTGATAAAAATTGGAGGCTTACAGGATTCCGGAAAGGTAACAGCAAGTTTGTACACATGAAGGTTCACTCGAGTCGCGTTCTCGGGATCTCTGCACGATGCTGCTTCCTCATCCGGTCTCCGACCTGCGCTGCTTCAGGGGGCCGATACGTCACTTCCGGGTTCTTCAACTCGTATTGCGGACGCCACCGGAACTCCACAGCAGGCTCTCTCCCTCTGGATCTCACACGAGGGGTTACGCTCTACTAGTTTCGCCGTACGTAGTGACGGCTTCGTCAGGAGTGATGTTACCCCATAAAGAGATGCTATTTGTACCCTTTACTTAATGCTGACCTTTCCTCCTATTGGACAGCAAGTAAATTGGTGATTGACTACATATGTCCTCCCAATCTTCACAACACTGTTATACAATTAACCTTTAAAATACACAACAATGTTTTACACTTCAAAGTAAAATACATCTTTATTAATAAAAAACCCATTCTAAAAATTCACGAAGTGGCCTAATATACAACTGTGCTATTTTTGGAATTGTATATAAAATATATAAAAGACATAAAATCTAATAAAATCGCTCAAAATCTAACTTCTAATATATGTTGAAACGGCGATTGTTGTATCTCAAAATAAAATAGGGAAAAAAACAATTAGTTCACAATAAGTGCATTTTCAACCTCATTTTGCAGTCTAAAGCAATTTATTGTCTAAAACGATTTATTTTTACAGTTTTTTAAAGGAAAGCACTTAGCTCAAAATCCACATTAAGACCTAGTGGTACAAGTGTTTGCAAAGTGAAGATCCAGAAGCTTTCTCTTTTTTTAAGAGCAGCTTGTCTGTCTCCACCTCTCCAATGTGTCAACACTTGTTCTATAACTGTAAAAGTGAGCCCAGATGTGTCCCCATTATGTTTTTGTAAAAAATGGTTGGACAGGTGATGTGTAGTAACACCTCTCCTCACATTACCGATATGCTCAAGTATACGTATATTTATAGTTCTTGTTGTTTGGCCCACATATTGTAATCCGCATGGACAGGTGATAAGATATACCACATAATTAGATTTGCATGATAAAAGTTGTTTTATGTTGTATCTTTGCCCTGTGATATTTGACACAAAACTAAATTTATCCTCTGGTCTATATTTACATGCAGTGCATGTGGTACAACCATAAAAACCTTTGGATTTTGTTAGCCATCTGTTCCCCTCACTGGTTATTTTAGGTAGGGCACTGGGGGCTAATTTATCTTTCAATGATTTGGCTTTTCTGAAGATCACATTTGGGTTTTCAGGGACAATCTCTCCAAGCACAGGGTCATTTTTTACAATGTGCCAGTGCTTTTGAATTATTTTGGTAATCTTATCTGATTGTCTATTGTAATCTGTCATAAATGAGTACTCAAAAGTTTTATTTGATTTAACCTTCTTGTTCTTACTCAATAAATCATTTCTATCCAAATCATTGACTTTTTTAATGGCATCCTGTATGATCACATCATTGTAATCTTTTTCTAAAAACCTTTCTTGAAGAAAGACAGATTGTTTTTGAAAGGTACTTAAGTTACTACAATTCCTTTTAATGCGTCTTATCTGTCCATATGGGACATTTTGCAGCCATTTCGGATGATGACAACTTGTGGTGGATATGTAATTGTTTATATCTACACCTTTGAAGAAGGTCTCTGTTTTTATTGTCCCTTCCTCAATGAAAATAGTCAGGTCCAAGAAATTAACTTTTTCCTGACTATATTCACAATTAAATTTTAAATTGAGCAAGTTGTCATTAATATAGATAATAAACTGTTTAAGGCTTTCTTCATTACCTTTCCAGATAAACATAATATCATCTATATATCTACGCCATAGGCACAAATTCGCACCCAGCTCTGCAATAGACCAAATATGGTCTTCTTCCCATGCTCCCATAAGAAGATTTGCATAGCTGGGTGCAAATTTCGTGCCCATGGCGGTGCCACATTTTTGCAGGTAATATACCCCCTCAAACAGAAAATAATTATGTTCTAGGATGAACTTTATGCCATCTAAAATAAAGTTGGCCTGTTCATTTGGCATATCTGGATCTTTTGATAAGGCCCTATCCACAGCTTCATGTCCATCTCTATGATTTATACACGTATAGAGGGAGGTAATATCACAAGTTACTAGATAACATCCATTTTCCCATACTTGACTTTCTAAGATGCGCAAGATATCCGTTGTGTCTTTAAGATAGGAAGGAAGTTTAGTGACATATTTTTGTAAATATATGTCTATATAAGCAGATAGATGTGACGTTAAAGAGTCAATCCCCGCTATTATGGGCCTACCAGGTGGATTTGTAATACTCTTATGGAGTTTTGGTAGGTAATAAAATATGGGTCTAACAGGATTTTCTCTGTAGAGAAAGCTATATTCATCACTGTTAATGACTTCTTCTATCTTACCTCTATCTAACAGGATTTTAAGTTCTTTTAAAAAATCTACTGTTGGATCTTTTTTTAAGGGTTGGTATGTATTCACGTCACCTAGAATTCTTTTAGATTCTGTGATGTAATCATTTCTGTCTATAATTGCTACACCGCCCCCCTTATCAGCTTGTTTTATAACAACGTTGGTATCTTCTTGTAGCACTTTTAAGGCCTTTCTTTCAGAGATGCTCAAATTGTTTTCAAACTTAGTATCAGATTTAACTAGTTTTTCAAAGTCTTTTAATATAAGTTGTGAAAATACGTCTAAATTGTTACCTTTCACATACTTTGGATAGAACGTTGAAGGTAATTTTAGGCCAGAGTGTATTAACATTGGTCTATCTTCTAATGTTACAGGTGACTTAATCACATCTGATGTAGTTACAAGATTATCGGCAGTCCTTTGTTCTACATCTTTTAGTCTAAAGAATCTTTTTATAGTCAGTTTTCTTAAAAACCTCTGTGCATCCACAAATAGGCCAAAATTATTTGGACCTACTGTTGGTGCAAACTTAAGACCTTTTGACATTAGTGACTTTTCCGATTCTGTCAGTGGTTTTGAACTTAGGTTAAAAATATTATTTCCTATTTCTTGCTTTTTTTGAGATACTTCTTTTTCCCTTCCTCTTCCCCGTTTTCGTCGGGTCTTGTTCTTTTCCTTTCTGACGAGGGATCCCTCTTCATTAGGGGAGCATAATGATTTGCTCCCTGAAATGAAGTGGACCCCCCCTCCCCTAAAAAATCCTTTTTATTACCATTTTTGGGGGCATGTTTTGTAAATAGTTTCTCTTTTTGAACTTCTCTTTGTTCTTTCCTAGAGTTTGTTACTATTTCTACTTCAGAATCGAAGTCTATACTTATAGTTCTTTTAGGTGTTTTACTTACATTAATCTGAACTTTATCAGGTCCTTTTGATGTTTTTGGAGGATTAGATTTAATTCTCCAATTTCCTCGTTCAGGACTCTTTCTGTTTTTATTTCGTATACAAGGGATACAAGGGATATACGAAATAAAAACAGAAAGAGTCCTGAACGAGGAAATTGGAGAATTAAATCTAATCCTCCAAAAACATCAAAAGGACCTGATAAAGTTCAGATTAATGTAAGTAAAACACCTAAAAGAACTATAAGTATAGACTTCGATTCTGAAGTAGAAATAGTAACAAACTCTAGGAAAGAACAAAGAGAAGTTCAAAAAGAGAAACTATTTACAAAACATGCCCCCAAAAATGGTAATAAAAAGGATTTTTTAGGGGAGGGGGGGTCCACTTCATTTCAGGGAGCAAATCATTATGCTCCCCTAATGAAGAGGGATCCCTCGTCAGAAAGGAAAAGAACAAGACCCGACGAAAACGGGGAAGAGGAAGGGAAAAAGAAGTATCTCAAAAAAAGCAAGAAATAGGAAATAATATTTTTAACCTAAGTTCAAAACCACTGACAGAATCTGAAAAGTCTCTAATGTCAAAAGGTCTTAAGTTTGCACCAACAGTAGGTCCAAATAATTTTGGCCTATTTGTGGATGCACAGAGGTTTTTAAGAAAACTGACTATAAAAAGATTCTTTAGACTAAAAGATGTAGAACAAAGGACTGCCGATAATCTTGTAACTACATCAGATGTGATTAAGTCACCTGTAACATTAGAAGATAGACCAATGTTAATACACTCTGGCCTAAAATTACCTTCAACGTTCTATCCAAAGTATGTGAAAGGTAACAATTTAGACGTATTTTCACAACTTATATTAAAAGACTTTGAAAAACTAGTTAAATCTGATACTAAGTTTGAAAACAATTTGAGCATCTCTGAAAGAAAGGCCTTAAAAGTGCTACAAGAAGATACCAACGTTGTTATAAAACAAGCTGATAAGGGGGGCGGTGTAGCAATTATAGACAGAAATGATTACATCACAGAATCTAAAAGAATTCTAGGTGACGTGAATACATACCAACCCTTAAAAAAAGATCCAACAGTAGATTTTTTAAAAGAACTTCAAATCCTGTTAGATAGAGGTAAGATAGAAGAAGTCATTAACAGTGATGAATATAGCTTTCTCTACAGAGAAAATCCTGTTTGACCCATATTTTATTACCTTCTAAAACTCCATAAGAGTATTACAAATCCACCTGGTAGGCCCATAATAGCGGGGATTGACTCTTTAACGTCACATCTATCTGCTTATATAGACATATATTTACAAAAATATGTCACTAAACTTCCTTCCTATCTTAAAGACACAACGGATATCTTGCGCATCTTAGAAAGTCAAGTATGGGAAAATGGATGTTATCTAGTAACTTGTGATATTACCTCCCTCTATACGTGTATAAATCATAGAGATGGACATGAAGCTGTGGATAGGGCCTTATCAAAAGATCCAGATATGCCAAATGAACAGGCCAACTTTATTTTAGATGGCATAAAGTTCATCCTAGAACATAATTATTTTCTGTTTGAGGGGGTATATTACCTGCAAAAATGTGGCACCGCCATGGGCACGAAATTTGCACCCAGCTATGCAAATCTTCTTATGGGAGCATGGGAAGAAGACCATATTTGGTCTATTGCAGAGCTGGGTGCGAATTTGTGCCTATGGCGTAGATATATAGATGATATTATGTTTATCTGGAAAGGTAATGAAGAAAGCCTTAAACAGTTTATTATCTATATTAATGACAACTTGCTCAATTTAAAATTTAATTGTGAATATAGTCAGGAAAAAGTTAATTTCTTGGACCTGACTATTTTCATTGAGGAAGGGACAATAAAAACAGAGACCTTCTTCAAAGGTGTAGATATTAACAATTACATATCCACCACAAGTTGTCATCATCCGAAATGGCTGCAAAATGTCCCATATGGACAGATAAGACGCATTAAAAGGAATTGTAGTAACTTAAGTACCTTTCAAAAACAATCTGTCTTTCTTCAAGAAAGGTTTTTAGAAAAAGATTACAATGATGTGATCATACAGGATGCCATTAAAAAAGTCAATGATTTGGATAGAAATGATTTATTGAGTAAGAACAAGAAGGTTAAATCAAATAAAACTTTTGAGTACTCATTTATGACAGATTACAATAGACAATCAGATAAGATTACCAAAATAATTCAAAAGCACTGGCACATTGTAAAAAATGACCCTGTGCTTGGAGAGATTGTCCCTGAAAACCCAAATGTGATCTTCAGAAAAGCCAAATCATTGAAAGATAAATTAGCCCCCAGTGCCCTACCTAAAATAACCAGTGAGGGGAACACATGGCTAACAAAATCCAAAGGTTTTTATGGTTGTACCACATGCACTGCATGTAAATATAGACCAGAGGATAAATTTAGTTTTGTGTCAAATATCACAGGGCAAAGATACAACATAAAACAACTTTTATCATGCAAATCTAATTATGTGGTATATCTTATCACCTGTCCATGCGGATTACAATATGTGGGCCAAACAACAAGAACTATAAATATACGTATACTTGAGCATATCGGTAATGTGAGGAGAGGTGTTACTACACATCACCTGTCCAACCATTTTTTACAAAAACATAATGGGGACACATCTGGGCTCACTTTTACAGTTATAGAACAAGTGTTGACACATTGGAGAGGTGGAGACAGACAAGCTGCTCTTAAAAAAAGAGAAAGCTTCTGGATCTTCACTTTGCAAACACTTGTACCACTAGGTCTTAATGTGGATTTTGAGCTAAGTGCTTTCCTTTAAAAAACTGTAAAAATAAATCGTTTTAGACAATAAATTGCTTTAGACTGCAAAATGAGGTTGAACATGCACTTATTGTGAACTAATTGTTTTTTTCCCTATTTTATTTTGAGATACAACAATCGCCGTTTCAACATATATTAGAAGTTAGATTTTGAGCGATTTTATTAGATTTTATGTCTTTTATATATTTTATATACAATTCCAAAAATAGCACAGTTGTATATTAGGCCACTTCGTGAATTTTTAGAATGGGTTTTTTATTAATAAAGATGTATTTTACTTTGAAGTGTATAAACATTGTTGTGTATTTTAAAGGTTAATTGTATAACAGTGTTGTGAAGATTGGGAGGACATATGTAGTCAATCACCAATTTACTTGCTGTCCAATAGGAGGAAAGGTCAGCATTAAGTAAAGGGTACAAATAGCATCTCTTTATGGGGTAACATCACTCCTGACGAAGCCGTCACTACGTACGGCGAAACTAGTAGAGCGTAACCCCTCGTGTGAGATCCAGAGGGAGAGAGCCTGCTGTGGAGTTCCGGTGGCGTCCGCAATACGAGTTGAAGAACCCGGAAGTGACGTATCGGCCCCCTGAAGCAGCGCAGGTCGGAGACCGGATGAGGAAGCAGCATCGTGCAGAGATCCCGAGAACGCGACTCGAGTGAACCTTCATGTGTACAAACTTGCTGTTACCTTTCCGGAATCCTGTAAGCCTCCAATTTTTATCAATGCTGGATAAATATCTACATTTTTTAAGTATTGGATTGGTGTCTCTCTTTTGGATTCCTACCTCCTATTTATGTTCCTGTGTGTATGGGTCATTAGAGATGCCCATACACAGCTAATATTTCTGATACTTAGTGATCATTAATATCTAGCCTCACTGTGCTCTTATGAGAGCTCTGCCTGTGTATGTGTATTGTTAACATATTGCACTATGCGAGTATCACATTTTTTCCTTAGGCACTGACGCTCCCCTGATTCCTTTTCCTGTTACTTTGCGGACCGTGAAACAGTCCTTAAGGGTTTGAGTGTCTATTTATCACTTCATGCACTTTATTTTTGATTTATTTTTGATATCACTAGTCACTATATATCACTGCATGGTTTAAGTTGTGTGTTTTTTAGAGTGTATGAGCGCCATCTAGTGTTTTTTTGTATAGTGTAATTATTTTTTCATTGATGGGGTTCATTATCTCCAGACACGTGGATTGGCAATGGGGACAAGCTTTGCTCCCTCATACGCCAAACTTTTCATGGGTTGGTGGGAGTCATTCCACGTGTTTGAAGATATGAACATTTATAGGGAGCACATTTTGTTTTATAGACGCTTCATTGATGATTTATTATTCATTTGGGAGGGTGATGTTTCCACATTGTTATCTTTTATTAACACACTTAATTTGAATGACTTTAATTTACACTTCACGTACACCTTTAATTATCACCATATACATTACTTAGACTTATATTTATACATTGATAACTCACTCAATATTCACACAGATGTTTATCGCAAACCGAATTCACGGAATGCTTTCTTGCGTGCGAACAGCTGCCACCCCAAACCCCTAATCAGGGGCATACCAAAGGGGCAATTGATACGCCTGAGGCGAAATTGCTCTACGGAAGAGATGTATAATGCTCAAGTAAAAGATTTTTATGATAGATTGAAGAGGCAACCTCATATGAGGAATGAGTGGAGCACTGCAGGCAGGGTAGGGCGCATGTAGAAACGGCACACCATAGATAATAAAAAATCTAATTTATTAAGTGACTGGAGACATCACAAAAAGGAGCAGAGTCGTTCACTCTGACGCGTTTCGGGCCGCGGCCCTTTGTCAAAGAGTATGGCCCGAAACACATCAGAGTGAACAACTCTGCTCCTTTTTGTGATGTCTCCAGTCACTTAATAAATTAGATTTTTTTATTATCTATGGTGTGCTGTTTCTACATGCGCCCTACCCTGCCTGCAGTGCTCCACTCATTCCTCATATGAGGTTTCCTATTCCTGCTATCATTTAACACAGCTGGATGCACGCCTGGATGAGCTACTACCTACAATTATTGGATATAGGCTCCGCTGAGCCTCTCTTAAACAGTGAGTTATCCATGGATTTCCATTACATCTTCCAATACCAGATATCCTATACAAAAAGAACACTAGATGGCGCTCAAACACTCTATCTCAGTGCAATGTGTGATATAACAATGATCAAATAAATTATGTGATATAACAATAAATCAAACTTAAACCGTGCAATAAAAGATAAAAGTAAAAACACTCAAACCCTTAGAGGACTGTTTCAAGGTCCACACTCTGAGTACAAAAAGGAAGAAAATCAGGGCAGCGTCAATACCTGGAAGAAAATAAATAAACTACCATAGTGCATAACGTATATCATGGCAGAGCTCCAAAAGGAGCATAAATGCTAAATCGTGGAAAAAATCCGTCCATAAACAGCAATCAGGAGCAAAAAATATAGGGAGGTGGGTAAACCCAGAAGAGAGACACAGAGCCAAAGAATTAAAAAAGCCAAAAAACGTTTATCCGATATTGGTAAAAATGCAAAGCTTACAAGATACCAGATGGTTACGAGCGTTGGTTACAGGGTAAAGATGATACACAGAGTCGCGCCCTCGGGAACCTCACACACAGCCGCCTTCACCACCGGTCTCCGTCCTGTGCTGCAAGTCGAAGCCGATACGTCACTTCCGGTTTTCACTGATATGGTTGGCGCCACCGGAACTTCAGCTGCAGACTGTCTCCCTCAGGATCTCACATTGAGGGTTACGCTCTACGCGTTTCGCCGTGCGGGATGACGGCTTCGTCAGGAGTGACGTAAACCCATAGGAGGATACTTTATATACCTTCCACTATTACAATGACCTTTCCCCCCATAGGTCAAAATGTAATTAGATCTAAGTAATTGGGTAATTTGTTATATTAACACTCTCCAATGTTAAGGATCTCACAGCAATGTTATACAATTGATTTAAAATACAGTTTTTTTACTTTAATGTAGCTGATACTCATAATTATAATTACAGTATTAAATATATATAGAATACACGATATATAATAAACACATTTCACTTAGTACAAATGTAATAAAATTAGTAAAATAATCCCCATAATCTCTCCATCCAAGAAAAACGGCGATTGATGAATCTCCAAAGACAAAAGAAAAAACATTGTCAGTGCTGAATATAGAAATAAAAACATTAGCATGACTCTATTTTTCTTATAGCATATACATAATTTATAAGAGGTTTGAAAGGTGTCGTACACCTAAAGGAAAGCGCTTAACTCAAAATCAACATTTAAGCCTAATGGAACAAGTGTTTTCAGAGTGAAAATCCAGAAACTCTCTCTCTTTTTCAGAGCAGTAATTCTGTTTCCACCTCTCCAGTGTGGTAACACTTGTTCCAATACTGTGAATTTGAGACCTGATGTATCTCCATTATGTTTTTGAATAAAATGGTTTGACAAATAATGTGTGGTAACACCTCGTCTCACATTGCCAATGTGTTCGAGTATACGTGTTTTTACTGTTCTTGAAGTTTGACCCACATACTGTAGCCCACATGGGCAGTAAACAAGGTATATTACATAATCTGATTTACATGTCAAAAGTTGTTTAATATGAAACCGTTTTCCTGTTACGTTTGATACAAAACTGAATTTGTCATCAGACCTATGTTTACAGGCCATACATGTTGTGCAACCAAAAAAAACCTTTGTTTGTGTTAGCCATCTATTTCCAGTTGGAATCAATTTTTGTAAGGCACTAGGGGCCAATCTGTACTTTAGGGCTTTTGCCCTTTTAAAAATTTCATTTGTTTTTTCGGGACAATCTCTCCTAATATCGGATCATTTTTGACAATATGCCAATGCTTATGAATTATTTTTGAAATTCTTTCAGATTGTCTATTGTAGTTTGTGCAGAATGAAAATTCAAAGTTCTTCTTTGATCCCAACTGTTTTTTGTTACACAATAGGTCTTTTCTATCCAAACTTTCTGCTTTTGTTAATGCATTTTTGATGACCCTATCATCATAGTTCTTTTCTCTGAACCTGTTCTGTAGGAAGGCTGATTGTGTATAAAAACTGCTATCATCCGAGCAGTTCCTCCTAATCCGCCTTATTTGCCCATATGGGACATTCTGCAACCATTTGGGATGATGGCAACTATCAGTAGAGATATAGTTATTAATATCTACAACCTTAAAAAAGGTCTGGGTTTTAATTAATCCATCTTCAATGAAAATTTCCAGGTCTAAGAAATTAACTCTTTCCTGACTATATTCACATGTAAATTGTAAATTAAGTAGATTATCATTGAGATACTGGGTGAACTGAATAAGTCCCTTTTCATCCCCTTTCCCAATGAATATGATATCATCTATGTATCTACGCCATAGGCACAAATTTACACCCAGCTCCGCAACAGACCATATATGGTCTTCCTCCCAGGCTCCCATCAGGAGGTTTGCGTAGCTGGGTGCAAATTTCGTGCCCATGGCGGTACCACATTTTTGTAGATAGTAAGTCCCCTCAAACAAGAAGTAGTTGTGTTCTAAGATGAACTTTATGCCATCAAGAATGAAATTAGCCTCTTCATTTGGCATCTCTGAGTCTTTGGCTAATGCTCTATCAACTGCTTCATGTCCTTCTCTATGGTTTATACAAGTATATAGTGAGGTGATATCACAGGTTACCAAAAACCATCCCTTTTCCCAAACCTGATTATCTAGGATACGAAAGATGTCAGTGGTATCTTTGAGGTAAGAGGGAAGTGCTTTCACATATTTTTGCAAATAGACGTCTATGTAGGCGGATAGATGGGACGTCAGGGAATCTATGCCTGCAATTATAGGCCTCCCTGGGGGGTTTACAGTACTTTTATGCAGTTTAGGAAGGTAATAAAATATAGGTCTAACTGGGTCATCTCTATCTAGAATATTGTATTCTTCAGTATTTATTACTTCTTCCATTCTACCTTTATCTAGCAGAACTTTTAGTTCTTTTAGAAAATCTGATGTAGGATCTTTTTTTAAAGGTAAATAAGTGTGACTATCTCCTAGAATCCTTTGGGACTCCGCAAAAACATTGGAGAGTATTAATATAACAAATTACCCAATTACTTAGATCTAATTACATTTTGACCTCTGGGGGGGAAAGATCATTGTAATAGTGGAAGGTATATAAAGTATCCTCCTATGGGTTTACGTCACTCCTGACGAAGCCATCATCCCGCATGGCGAAACGCGTAGAGCGTAACCCTCAATGTGAGATCCTGAGGGAGACAGTCTGCAGCTGAAGTTCCGGTGGTGCCAACCATACCAGTGAAAACCGGAAGTGACGTATCGGCTTCGACTTGCAGCACAGGAAGGAGACCGGTGGTGAAGGCGGCTGTGTGTGAGGTTCCCGAGGGCGCGACTCTGTGTATCATCTTTACCCTGTAACCAACGCTCGTAACCATCTGGTATCTTGTAAGCTTTGAATTTTTACCAATATTGGATAAACGGTTTTTGGCTTTTTTAATTATTTGGCTCTGTGTCTCTCTTCTGGGTTTACCCACCTCCCTATATTTTTTGCTCCTGATTGCTGTTTATGGATGGATTTTTTCCACGACTTAGCATTTATGCTCCTTTTGGAGCTCTGCCATGATATACGTTATGCACTATGGTAGGTTATTTATTTTCTTCCAGGTATTGACGCTCCCCTGATTTTCTTCCTTTTAATACCAGATATCCTGTATGTTCTAAGTAGTTTCATTTAAGTGTGGTGGTGAATGGGGGTACACTTTTACCTTTGGATTGTTGTGTCCCCCAAGTACCCCATAAATCCCACTTTTATTAACCTGCCTAGGTGACTACTATATCATGAGCTACAGGTGATCATTATCTTGTATACTATCGATGCTCTATATACCCTAAGAGCAATAATATAATATATTTTTCAAGATTGATATATATTGCTCACTACTAAGGGATTCAAAGAAGATTACTGATGAAATTATTTACCTGTGGACTGTATTCTGATGCACCGATGCATGGACTTTATGTCTACCTATATACTATTTATGATAGATTCATTGAGCGAGGTTACGATCATGCTAACCTTATTAGATCTATTCAGGAGGTCTCTACTATGGATAGAGGGGAGCTCCTTAAACGGTCCCCCAAAAAATCCTCACTGAACGATTGCCCTCTGTTCATAACTTCTTATAGCAATCAAGGAGAACAGATCAAACAGATATTAAAAAAACATTGGTCCATTCTGTCTCTGGACCCTGTTCTTAAATCCATAGTCTCCATGGGTCCTAAAGTAATTTTTTAAAAAGCTAGGACAGTGGATAATTCGCTTGCACCTAGTATATTTAGAACAGTTACCCATGATAGATCTACTCTCCCCAAAGGATCGTTTAAATGTAACAAGTGTAAAATCTGTAACAAAATGATTCAATCTAGTACATTCACCTCCACTATAATTAGGACCACACACAGAGTATTGACATTTATGAATTCCAACTCATCATTTGTTATTTACCTGATTGCATGTGGACGTGGATGTCAATATGTTGGTCAGACTATTAGATGTTTAAAGATAAGAATGATGGAGCACTTTAGACTTATATCAAATGGAGATCTCAATCATCCAGTATCGAAACATTTTTCTAATTGTTCGAAAGGGGTCCTAATAATTTTTCATTCCAGGGTATTGAAATTGTTGCACCCCTACCAAGGGGTGGGAATAGGACCTTACAGTTGGATCGACGTGGGGCATTCTGGATGTTCACTTTGAGGACCAGATGCATCACGGGATGAACATTGATTGGGACCTTACCCATTTTTTTGTGATGCTACCGGCCATCGATGGTTGGTGGCCTTATCAAACTACAAAATTACCCTGAATATTGGAGTGGATGCCCTATCCCAAAGACCAGGCCTGAACACCACTCTCGATGATGACCTCTGGGAGGAGATCCCTCGACCAGGGATGCGAGCCATGTGCCACACCACGGCGATCATAGAAGATAGAGTGGCCTTCTCAGAGTTAAGGGTTGCGGACTTCTTAGGGTGCCACTCCAAAGCCATCCCCGCCACATTTTGTGACCCTGAAGGGATGAAAATCACTCAATATAAGATCATTAAATGGAAAGACCTGGTAGAATACCAAAAGCGGGACCCTGTGGCTGGCATTATTCACCAGGCTGTCCAGAGGAACAAGCCTGAACTTCTGTAGCATGCCCCCAGCGATACTTATGTGCGAAGCAGACAAATTTGAAATGGATAACTGCCTACTCTATCGGGTGGAACAGTATCACAACCACCTGGATAAAAGACAATTAGTTCTGCCTAGGAACCTACAACATATGGTTCTGAAAGCTTTGCACGATGAGCATGGACATCTCGGAATGGAGAAGAACTTTGGGTTAGTTCAAGACAGATTCTTTTGACCAAAGATTTGTGAGTCGGTGGAATGACACTGTCGTCAGTGCTCAAGGTGTATCCAGCACAAGACGCTTCCTACCCGAGCCGCACCAATGGCTCAATTGAAAAGCTCGGGCTCCATGGACTTGGTGAGTATGGATTTCCTGTGCATCGAGTCTGATTCCCGAGGTGTCTGTAACATGTTGGTCATCATGGACCATTACACGCGATATGCACAAGCCTTCCCCAACAAAGACCAGAAGGCCATCATGGTGTCAAAGATACTGTGGGAAAGGTACATTATGGCCTGCCCAACCACCTTCATTCGACCAAGGCTGGGATTTTGAGAGCAAGTTGATCCGGGAACTGCTCAAGATTCTTAATATCACAAAGTCCCGGACAACTCCGTACCATCTGGAGGGTGACGCTTTGCCGGAGCGATTCAACAGGACATTGCTGGATATGGTTGGCACGTTGAAAGGTGCTCAAAAGTCTGAGTGGAGCCGACACGTGGAAACCTTGGTACACGCGTACAACTGTACTCGCTACGAGTCCACCGGGTTTTCCCCGTACTTTCTCATGTTCAGGCAAGAAGCCAGGCTCCAATAACCAAATAAAAGGCTGACAGAGAAGTCGCCCAAAGGTCTCTGTATACTGCACTCAGGTCAATAGCAATGATTTATATACTGTATGACCTGATAGTCTAGTTTGTATATACATATTGCCAATCATGCAGGAGATCAAAAGTAAACGCATCCACACTAGGTAGGACAGCGATATACTAATAAAAGCCTAATAGGCTAAAATAATAAAGTTTTATTGAAAAGACAATGGCGATACTCTAATACTAATAAATAATGTGTTTAAAATAACCCATAAAAAGTACGTGGTAAATCACAATGTCTGTGTATAAAGTGATTATACAGTCTCAGTGTTCAGTAAACCGTGATAAACCCATGATCGGGTGGGAGCTGTAATGGCTAAGTGTAAGAAGCCAGGCTACCCATGGATGTGCATCTGAGGGTATCAACCGATGGGGTACCCAACACAATGCATTTCAAATATGTGCAAAGGCTTCAGGAGGGTCTGCAACAGGCCTACCAGCTGGCTGAGAAGTCCTCTGCTCAGCTCAATGCCAACAACAAGAGGCGCTATGACCACAAGGTCAGACACTGTGAAATCCATCCCGGAGATGCTGTGCTTCTCCGCAATCTCAGAATACCCGGGAAACACAAACTAGCCGACCGTTGGCGTGATGGTGTATTTGTGTAAGGAATCGGGGAACACATTTCCTGTGACGTGTTCCCTCCTTACCTATTGCTCCACACGCCTCCGCGCCATTTACAGAGCATGTGCACACACGGAGGCTCTCTCAGAACCTCACGGAGCTTGGCCCCGCTCCCCGCTCACATCACGTGTCATGCACGCGCAGCGCGCTAACTTGATGTTCGTGCACCGCTCCCCAGCTGCGCGACAACATTCCTAATAATGCTAACAATGCTCACCTGTCTCCTGCATTCTTTGTCCAATCCCTGCTCCTGCAGGGGCCGTGCCTCTGCTCCACCTCTCGCACTCATTGCTCCAGCCTTGCTATAAAAACTCTGCATGCTCAGTCACTCATTGCTAAGCATAAACCCTTGTAGCCTTGTGTTCCTGCTTTTCTGTGCCTTGCCTTGTGCTTTGCTATTTTTGCTTCCAGTTGATCTCAGCTGTACCGACCCGGCTTAACTTTTGGACCTTGAAGGAAAATCCGTTATTTCCTCCCCTGGCTTCAGAACCGAGAGGAACCTTTACTCTGCCAGGTAAACTGAAGCCTTGTGACTGGACACAATCTGCATCGTTTGCAGCAGACTTCCCGGAGAAGATTTCACGCCCTGCCACTGTTATCTTATTTTTCAGGCCTGAAAGACGAACGAAATGAAACGTAACGCACGCCAGGTTTCAAATCCTTTGTCTCAATTTATTACTCATAGGGTAATGACTTTTATACAGAAAAAAGAAGATATTGGTTAGAGGCGTAACATAGGCGTATCCTAGGTGTGTCTTGGGCGTAGCTTTGATTAGAAGCGTGATTTAGGGGCAGGACATATTAGTGGCGTGACTTTTGAGACGTGTCTTTTACAATATAAGCAATGTCTGACTACATAGCTTATTCATTGTCTGTTATCAAAAGAGACCTTGAGTCTTTAGCAACTATATTACACTATTTTGCTTCTTGCAGAGAACCATTCTATTATATTCTAACTAAAACATCAGGAAATTGACAACACAAAAGTATCTTAGCAATATCTTTAGCAGGAAGAAAAGAAATGTAATTTAGCAGAAACTGTGTGCATTTAGGAATTATATTTCAGCAAAAGGCTGACTACAGAATCTTAACTAGTTATGACCAGACAAAATGGAAGCTTAACATGAGTGCAGATTCTGGCCTGACATATTGGTCATAACAGACCCTCTCTGGATATTGCCCCCGGCTTGCCTCTGACTACCTGCACGTCTCCATCCCTGACCACGGCTATTGGACACTTTACTATCCCATCGGCTCTAACTCCTGACCACGGCGCAACGGACAATGACTACATTGCTTGCTCCACCCCACGACCTTGGCAAGTATGTGGATTACCCCACTTTCTCCAACCCAGACCCTGCTACGCTGACATCCCACTTTCCAGGCGTGCCTCCGCTGCTGTGGGTGCGCAGTTCTATACTTTCCCACCTCAGTACCACGGTCCCACCTTGTTTGTGGTGAGCGCAAGTGTTACAGTATGCTCAGCCCAATGAACGTGGACCCCCCTGAGGTGGGCCAAGCGAGTCCTCTTGGCCGTCTTTTCCGGTTAGAGGCTCAGGTCAATTCTTTAACCCATGATTTTGCAAACTTTTCTCTACAACAGCAGCAAAATAGAGGCCTGAAACCTGCAGCAACTTCTTCGTCCTTTCCGTAGCAAATCATGTTCGCTGAACCGCATCTTCCTACGCCTAACCGCTATGCTGGTGACCCCCACAAGTGCAGAGTTTTCTTAATCAGTGTGAAATTCAATTCGAATTAACCCCTTCTCATTTTCCCTCTGCAAGGTCTAAAGTGGCCTATATTATCGCACTGCTGACCGGTGACGCCTTGGCCTGGGCATCCCCTGTTTGGGAACAAAGACCAGAGATCACTCAGGACTACTCTCGCTTTATAAAAGAATTTAAGCAGGTTTTTGATACCCCGGGTCACAAGATCACTGCGGCATCCTCTCTTTTCTATATTTCTCAAGGTCTCCGGCCAGTCGCTAAATACGCCCTTGAGTTCAGGACTATCGCAGCAGAGACAAACTGGAATGATGAGGAATTGTCTGCGGCCTTCTGGCAGGGTCTAGATGAACCCCTCAAGGATCAATTGGCCACCCAGTACAGATCTACCAAACTGGAGGATCTCATTGCGGTATGTATACGTGTCGACCAGCGTCTCCATGTAACGCGTAGCTCACAACAAACGAAGCGCGACCACGGTGCTGAGGTAGGGAATTGCGCGGGCACGCCTAGAGTGTAGGATGGTTGTGCAAGCTGGGTAAGGAGTACAGAGTGTAGAATAGTAGAAAGTACCTGCCGGGTCTGGACTGGAGAGAAGCGGATCGTTGGGGTACTAGCCGAGGTCAGGACTGGAGATAGTAGCATAGTCGTAGTGAGGATAGCCGAGATCAGGGTTGGAGAATTCATAGTAGTCGTACATAAGCCGGGTCAGGAGAGGACAGGTGTGGGGTCCAATGAACGTAGCAGGGTCGGGCAGCAATAGGAACAAGACAGGCACAAGGCAGGAATCTCAAGGTACAGGGCAGAATCCATCAAGGCACTTCGTCACACACAAGGTTATGCTCAGCAATGAGTGTCTGGGATAAGCAGGTATTTATGGGACTCCCCTCCAATGGTATGCCGGGGTGGAGCAATGGAACGAGATCCGATTGGCTGCTGGGTCACACAGGTGCACCCTATTGTGCAGCCTGATTGGGTGAAGAGGCAGGGTTATGTCTGGTGTGCGTCACCGACGTGGAAGGCTGGCAACTCGGTTGCATGTTGCTTGGGCACTGCGCATGTCCATCCGCTGAACGTGCCCGAAGTCTGGAGGCGGGTCCAAGGGTGCACTGACCCGCGTGCGACATCAGGCCCGGGGGCAGAGACTAGTGTGCGCATCACTCCCACGCCGTGTATACTCATCACTAGAGTGGGGGCGGAGACTGAGGATGAACCCAGAGGGGAGGCTGGCTGAACGAGACCGGCGCACGTTAGTGCTGGGATGGAGACTGGGGGCGTAACCCGCAGAAGGGCAGACTGATCGTGCGCGCGTAGCTGGACCATCGCGACATCGCGCATCCTGGGTGCCTGTCATGGTTGAAGGTTTTAGGCGAGGAGATGGTTTCCATCCACCAGGATGGTGAATCCTCACAGTAACCCCCCCCCCCTCTAGGAGAGACCTCCAGGCGACTCCACGATGGCTTGTCCGGAAATTTCGAGTGAAGTATGTGGATCAACCTGGCTGCGTGAATATGGTGGCTCAGATTCCAGGACCTTTCTTCGGGACCGAAACCCCTCCAGGGTACAAGATAGTGTTGCGAACCTCTACAAATCTTGGAGTCCAGAATGGACTGTATCTCATTCTCGGGTCGACCTTGAACCATGTGAGAAGAAGTGGGTGGAACAGGAACTGAGTATGAGTTCTGAGTCACTGGTTTAAGAAGAGAAATATGAAAAACGGACGTAATCCTCAAAGACGAAGGCAGTGAGAGTCGTTTAGCGACCGGGTTAATCCTCTCGTGACAGAAAAGGGGTTAAGAAATCTGGGTGCGAATTTCATGGAAGGGACTTTCAGCCTGATATTCCTGGATGACAGCCAGACTTTGTCGCCAGGTTTGAGATCCAGAGTCGATCTGCGGTAGCGATCTGCCTGAGTCTTCTGCCTTTTGACGGCTGTCCGGATGTTGGCCAGAATCCTTTTCTGAATTCTGGAAGTCCTTAATCCTATCGTCTGCCGCTGAGACCCCCGATGAACATGCAAGCTTGCTGGTATCTGTACGTGAAATCAGGCTCAAGCTGGAAATTTTGCAGTTATCATGGCGGGGACAGATAGCAAGGGCTGCCGGTCACAAGGTTTTCACTGACGGTTGGACCGTTATTGTAAGCCGGTGCTGGTGCCGGCGCAGGGGCTGTTACATTGCTGGCCTGGGATTGACGAATCTTATTTGGATTTAACATGACCTTTCTCCTTTTGAAGTCTCCATGATCACAGATACTTGAAAAATCTGGCACCACACACCAATACCCTCCTCTAACTCCATGTGCAGGGGCAATACGAAAAAAAAACACGGATCGCTTCTTAACTTTTTCCTTATTGCATGCTTCCACACACGAGCATCAGGTGAAAATTTGTAAAAGTCATAATTTGAGATAAAATATTGATAGATTTCAGCAACTGTGGCCATTTTATCAGCTGCTGCATTAATGCATTAAGGAGGAACTTGTCTCACCCCCTAGGGTGATGTTACTGAGTTGTGCTGAATAAATAGAAGCTTATTTTTCTTACCACCTGGCTCCCTAGCAGTGCACTGTTTTTGCTCTCTTTTTTTCTCTTAGAAACTGAAGGGGTCCTAGGAAATGGGGCAACAAAAGTTACAAAGCGAGGTCGTTGACGTTCTAAGCGTCGTTCCTGGAGGCGTTGATCTACCCGAGTGGCTTGAGAAATTAATTCCTCCAACGCTCCTGGCCTGGGTTGAGCGGCAAGTTCATCCTTCACGGAGTCCGTCAAGCCCTGCCAGAAGATGGCTATGAGTGCCTCATGGTTCCAACGCTGCTAGGGTCCAAAATTCCAGGGCATATCTGGCAACAGACCGGCGTCCCTGTGATAAATGAAGAAGAGAGGAGGAAGCCGTGTCCTGGCGTGCGGGAGTGTCGAACACCTGTTGGAACTCTTGTCTGAAGCGGGAATAATCTAGGGTTATTTCATGGCGTAACTTCCAGATAGGGGATGCCCACGCCAAAGCATTACCAGTCAAAAGAGAGTATACATAAGCTACCTTCTTACGACCCGAGGATAACTGAAAGGGCTCCATCTCAAACTGGATCTCGCACTGGTTGAGGAAACCACGGCAGGCCTGGGGATCTCCAACGTAAGGCTTTGGCGTGGGAATCTTGGGCTCCGGAGCGGCAGCACCCACAGGTTCCGGCTGGGACAGAGGAGGAGCAATCGGTGGTGGTTCCCGGAGAGAGAGAGTGGTTATTTGTTGGGTTAATTCAGTGATTTGACTAGACATGGTTTGATTCTGCAGGATCAGGGCCGAAAGGATTTGGTCTAAAGTGGGCTGATCTGCATCGGTCTGGTCTGCGTCGGTTTGGCTCTGCATAATGTCACGGAAGTGCTGCCCGCAGACCAGACCCATCCCTTTACTGAGGTGGGACGTATAGAAACACGCACCCACAGCAGAAGAAGCATGTCCGGAGTGTGGTAGTTTGCGTAGACAGGCAAGGAGACTTAGTAAGGGTAACAATGGTACCTGCCAGATCCGGAGTTGAGATCTCGCGGTTGGTGCCGAAGCCGAGGGTCGAGGAAGAGAGAGGTCCAGGAGGTCAAAAGTCAAGCCGAGATTGAGGGACGAGAGAAGCAGCATAGTGAGGAGGAAGCCAGGGGTCGAGAGCCAGGAGAGGAGTCGTAAGCCAAGCCGGGTCAAAACCTGAGAAGCACAATAGCAAGCAAGAGGATATTCACACCAGGTATGCAGAAGCTATGCAGAGCAATGATTCCAGGGAAGGACTCGAGTAATAAAGGTGGGAGAGCCAATCAGAGAGGCAGGTGGAGCAGAGGTGTGCCGTGGAGCACAACCTGATAGGTGCGCGCTGTGATCCTGAAGCGGCATCAGCAGGGGGGCGTGAGTATGGCTGGAGCGAGTGCTGGGGGCGTGATGGAGCTGCCTGTGCAGTGAATAAATTATAGCTGAGAGCACGCGCGGTGTAAGACCATCTAGCGCGTGTCCCCTCCAACATGACAGCTGCGTGTGTCAGTGTCGGCTGACACGGAGCCTGGCTGCGGAGGGGATACCACTGGGGAGAGGAAGTGGGAGCAGGAGCAGTCCCAGACAGAGTTAAGGAGGGGGTGTGAGAATCCTGCTTCCTTACAAAAGTACAATCCCCAAAGCTTAAAAACCCTTTGACATTGACCAAACAGCCTATCATATTTGACCATCCTTGGCTATTTTCTCCCTAGCTATTTGTTATGGAACAGCATAATACTAGAAAACTTCTAAAGACTAAATTAAGTTGACGCAGTAAGGAAGAAGCAGATAAGATAGTAGTACAGGCTGAAAAAGAACTGAAATGCATGCTTGCTAATGCAAGAAGCCTGACAGATAAACTGGAGGAGCTTGAATGAAAAGCTGCAAGGGAGCAGTATGATATCATAGGCATTACTGAAACATGGTGGGATGAAACTCATGACTGGCCAGTTAATTTAGATGGTTATTCCCTTTTTCGGAAGGATCGAGCAAATAGAAGAGGAGGTAGAGTATGCTTATATGTTGATCCGGATCTAAAACCTATTATAAGGGAAGATGTTTATGAAGGGAATGATGAAAATGTAGAGACCTTGTGGATAGAAATTAGCAGTGTAGGTAAAAGTATAAAGAAAATGTTTGTAGGGATATGTTATAAACCACCAAATATCTGTGAGATTGTGGAAGCTAAAATACTTTTGCAAATGGAGAAGGCATCAAAACTAGGTCATGTTTGTATAATGGGTGATTTTAATTATCCAGATAGACTGGGGCAATGAGATTAGCATTACAACAAAAGGAAACAGGTTTTTGGGGGTGCTTAAAGACAATTATATGACCCAAATTATTGGGGAACCAACCAAGTGAGGGGCAATACTGGATTTAGTAATATCAAACAATGTAGAAGTAATAACAAATATTCAAGTCCTGGAACATTTGGGTAACAGTGATCATAACATGGTCTCAATTGAAATAAATTATCAAAAAACAGATTACTTGGGTTCAACAAAGACCTTAAACTTTAAAAAGGCAGATTTTAATAAACTGATTACTAGTCTATGTTTTTGCAGGGAAAAATTTAGAAGATAAATCGGCAGTCTTTAAAACATTGTTAGAAAAGCACACTTATCAGTGTATATCCTTGGGTAATAAGTATAAAAGAAATAAGTCAAAACCAATGTGGCTAAATAAACAGGTAGGGGAGGAAATGAAAAAGAAGAGGCAGGTGTTTAGTTTCTTTAAGTCAGAAGGGACAGAGGCATCATATCAGAATTATAAGGAATGTAACACAAATTGCAAAAGGGCAATCAAATTAGCAAAAATAGATAATGAAAAAAGGATTGCATTAGAAAGTAAGACCAACTCTAAAAAGTTCTTTAAGTACCATAATAACAACAAAAAAAAATGAAAAGAAAATATAGGACCCTTTCAGTGTGAGATCGGCAGGCAGATTATTGGAGATAAGGAAAAAGCAGAGGTATTAAACACATTCTTTGCCTCTGTGTTTACCAGGGAAGAATCAATTTAAATTGCAGTGCCGCAGGAGGAAGCCACAGCCTCCATATTAATGAACAATTGGTTAACTGAGGAAGAAGTTCATAGGCAGCTTGATAAAATGTAAGTAAACAAGGCACCTGGCCCTGATGGCATACATCCAAGAGTTCTCAAGGAGTTAAGTTCAGTAATAGCCAAACCATTACATTTAATATTCAAGGACTCCTTTTCCACGGGCTCAGTACCACCGGATAGGCGTAAAGCAGATGTGGTGCCTATATTTAAAAGGGAGCTAGATCACAACCGGGAAATTACAATCCTGTAAGCCTGACTTCAATATTAGGGAAACTACTTGAAGGTTTAATATGGGATAATAGCTGAAGAGTGAGGGGAATGCTCCCCTAGCAATGCTCACAGGGAATGTCCACGTGTTGAACGTACAATTTGTAGCCTTTAAATCATTGTTCACTTTCCCAAAAGAAAAAACATAATGAGCCTAGACCTCCATGGTCCACATCAGCCAAGATCAATAGTGTCCCATATAGTGTCCCTTGATTACCACTCTTGGTAGATTCCCAATAGCCTTGATAGGTAGATCTTATATGGGTGTCAGTGGTTGTAGGGAACTGTGAATGTAATATGACACATGGAGTAAGTAACAATGGATGAATAAAGTTACTCACTTTGTTGATCGTCTGGAGATCCAGGTACTATCGGCGTGCTCCTCCCGGAAGAAATGATCAGTATGCAAGGAGTCGTGGATGGTGGTGCAGCTACCTTGGAAAGAACGTTTGACCAAAGATTGCAATAAAATCTCTAGGTACAAAAATTTATTGGCACATAAGGAAACAGCAAAAAAGCCCTCTTACACATTTCGCGTGGTCTCCCACTCTTTATCAAAAAGTATAGTACACAAACCAATCGACTAACATAAATACCCACCGTTCCTTCCTTCAACCATGACGTATAGGCGCTCTCATCCAATGAGAGTCATCACGCCCCTTCTCACGGACGCCTCATACCATTACCCTGTGAAAGGAAAATCCGTTATTTCCTCCCCTGGCTTCAGCACCGAGAGGAACATTTCCCCTGCCAGGTACACTGAAGCCTTGTGACTGGATACTACACCATCTGCACCCATTTGCAGCAGACTCCCCCGGAGAAGTTTTTCACGCCCTGCAACTGTTATCTCCGGTCTTCGGTGAACTTTTCAGGCCTGGGAGACGAACAAAATGAAACATAACGCACGCCAGGTTTCAAATCCTTTGTCTCAATTTATTACTCATAGTGTAATGGTTTTTATACAGAAAGAAAAAAGATATTTGTTAGAGGCATAACATAGGCGTATCAAGGCGTATCATAGGCGTGACATAGGCGTATACTAGGTGTGTCTTGGGCGTAGCTTTAATTAGAGGCGTGATTTAGGGGCAGGACATATTAGTGGCGTGACTTTTGAGACGTGTCCCTTTTCAATACAAGCAATGTTCTGAATACATAGCTTATTCATTGTCTGTTATCAAAAGAGACCTTGAGTCTTAGCAACTTTATTTCACTACCTTGCTTCTTGCAGAGAACCATTCTATTATATTCTACTAAAACACCAGGAAATTGACCTCACAAAAGTATCTAGTAATATCCTGGCCAGGGAGAATGAAATGCAATTTAGCAGAGAAACTGAGTGCATTTATGAATTATATTTCAGCAAAAAGGCTGACTACAGAATCTTAACTAGTTATGACCATACAAAATGGAAGCTTAACATGAGTGCAGACTCTGGCCTGACATACTGGTCCTAACAATCCCTCCTTTTTGTTCTCTAAAAGAACAAATACCCTTACTAGGTACGCTTCTCTATGACTATGGCCTTATGGGGACCAATAGTATCATAGACTCTGTTCATGGCCACATATGAATTATTAGTTGCATACATGGCGTGAGATGAAACTGAAGGTTTCCTTGAGACAAATGAAAGCATTGCACACTTAGTACAGTGAAAAATAACAAAAATTTCTGCAATTATACTAATCACTACAATAAAACCATAGAGAATTTTCATACCTAATTCTCCGAGAAAGTGGGAAGGATGAATCCCAGATAACAAAGGGCAGTATGATTGCAGGGTACAATCTTAGTGGCCCACATGCCACACAACCAATAGATATATATATATATATCATTAAATATTTCTATAGATTAGAAAATGGCTTACATCTCAATATGTCACATAATCTAAGGGTCAGCTATTTGTGAGAATTGGTGGGGGTTAATTTCTGCTAAGAGCGACTGCACAAACATTCTTCTTGCACACATCTTTCATACTGCATTTACTCAGAATGGCAAAACGGACCAAGATGGCTGCTATGGTCAAAATGTCTGACTTAGGATCCTTTCCTTGTGGTTGACTCACGTCCCTTTGTGACCTCCCACCTTCCTCATATCCAGTCTTCTCAGTCCTCCCATATCCTTAAGAGACAGTCTATTTAAAGAACAGAACAGTTAACCGTTTCATAGTCCTGATGGACCAAGATGTCCAAGTTGTGCATAACTTCATTCCTTTCTTTTCTGGAAATTATATCAGCCCAGTTGATTTCTTCTTTGGTCTCTTCTTCTGGGGGAGTGGCGACATCATCACCGCAGAGAGGCATAGAGTCGGTGGGGGTTGCAACGCACTTCTGGATCAGAGTTTTGCTGTACTTAATACATAGAGAGCAATGAGTAGGACAAACACACACATACAAAAACATTCGCTAGCTTCGCTCAAAGCAAATCAATCCAACCACCAAGTCCCCATGGTCCCTAAATCCTGGATAAATACACAACATTGCACTTTAACTAAGGCGCATACATGCCCCTCCTTTTGAGCCTAAAATATAGTCTAGAGCTATTTTATTCTGCGGAGCCATTAATTTAAACTAAACCTATTCTTGGTTAAATGAGTAAATGTCTGTGGCTGTATGATTTAGGATATCCCTGTAAACCTGTCATACAGTAACCCAACTCCTACATTTGGGAATAAATTCCTTGAAACTTATTCTTCCCATAGACTACTTTTTAGCACTTGTGTATTGGGTGCATCTCTTCTGTTTCTTACTCTACCTGTGAGCAATTAACATAACCGTGTGTTTGACTGATAAAGCATTCTCCCACCGAGATATCATTCTGCCGGGAGATTCTATTAACCTAGAAATCCAAACAAAATAAACAAAGTTAAACAAATAATATCTTATACTATTTTGTCATCCTTATGGGACGCCACTTACACAAACATAATGGAGCATACATTGTAACTGAAAAATAATAAAAACCTGTAAAAATAAAAAGTTCAAAGTTCGTGTGTTGAGGCCTGGACATTTTTGCCTATAACCTTTCTCCCTTGATTAGTGGTCAGAGAGTATTGTGTCCATCAAAACACTTATTTGCAGGTGCTATGTCTTTGTCTTTATTTGCTGTTTGTGCTTAGGCTGGCACCATTTTGACGTGCGTGATGTGTATCCATGATGATAAGCAAAATGTTTACTGCAATGCTGGTGATGAGTAGTATTTAAATGGCCTTTTCATCTGGGATGAAGAGCATGCTTGCGTAGAAAATGCTTGACCATTAACCCGTCTTGCGTAGGTGCACTTTCAGCTTTAACCTGTGCCTAGAAAGACTCAAAAATATATATTAGTTGCATGCAACACTTATTAATTGTTTTATTACCAATAACATGGTCCTTAATTCGTTACTTTGAACTACTGATGGTCATAACTCATCCCATAAGTGTCTCATAGGGAGAGAATTTATACCTAGAAATAAATTCTTGTATTAATATGGTTACTACTATTATTAGCATCCGCAATATTAAACAGAGATATTCCCTATTAATGCTCCTCAAATTTTAAACTAAGCAACCAATATGGACTTGATTTTGCTACAATCCAAGTTCCTAAAACTTGGTACCTCAGCCTGTGCCAAACCAATTGCTTCCATAATCAACTCTATCCTGTCTGCAGGCCATATCCCTAAGACCTGGAAAACTGCTAGAGTTGTCCCAATCGACAAAAATGGAGACAAAAACACTGTCTCAAATTACAAATCAATCTCTCTTCTCCCAATACACACTTACTCTCATTCATACCTAACTGCCATCTGCCATTTTTTCTGATGCAAATGGTGACAACCTTTTAGTCATTTAATACTAACTAACCTTAAAACTCGCCCCACAAGTCAAGCATCCCAACAGCCTGCACTCATGGCTATTGTCCCACACCCACAGTCACTCCTGGCTTTCACTTCAAACACTCCACTGTAACTATTCTGCTAAAAAAAAAATGTGAAATGCCCTGTATATAATATATACCCTGTTCACTTATGCAATTACACTTGCAATAATATATCCCCTGTCCTTTAACTCTATTTCCAGGACATACCCAAAAACAAATAAATGGTTACAAAATGATAAATTTGGCAGATATTATATATCCCTCAACATAGGGACGGCTTGCTACCTGCTTTGCTGTGACATCTGCAAAGGTATTATTATTTACCAGGGGCCTGTCAGCTCTTGGAGTTAACATTGTTATAATAAATTCAATAACCTATGTTTGTGTCTCCCCTCTTTTGTTCATATATTATCTATATATGTGAACAAAAATACAAAAACACAAAAATAGTTATGAAAACAGGTTGCTTTGATATATAGCAATATTAAACTGGTAAATAGATTTGTATGTGTTGTGACTACAAAATTATTTACTGCTTGTGTTAAAAGAAAAAGCCTGCAGTAGGTCTTTTAACAACTGTGGCATTTACAATATAAGAAAAAATCCTGAAATCCTGAACAAAAGATTTCCTTTTAAAATAGACAAATAATTTTGAACTCTTTGCAAAGTGCTGAGCACACGGCTAGCATTAACTTTAAAAGACACTCTGACTTTAAAAAGAAAAAAATAATAATTTTCAAAGCGCCTTTTTTTTTTTTTTTTTTTTCTTTCTGGGAAAACAGCCAGAAATTCCACAGTACAGATAACGGGTTTCGCTGTCTAATTCATATTAACTGCTGGATTAATCCTCACGCAGGGGATTCTAACATTAGTTTAATGTTAAATATGAAGCTTTCCACGCTGTCCTAAAACTGCATTTTGTATGGTCTTTCAAAGATTAAATAACGGGAATATTTTAAATTACTTATAAACACCAAGTCTATGCCAACAAGAGCATGCAACATTCTTTCACTCATTCCCCTGAATGCCTTCTGAAAGAAATCTCATACTCCTGCAAACTTCCATCAATACAATTGCTATCCCGTTTTAACTATGTCCTTTCTTAAACTAAACAAAATATCTTCAAACATGCAACAGTTATACCATGACTAAATAAACAGCAAGCTTGACCCTACCTGTCTTGTATGGCTTCTACACTGCTTATTTAACGGAGGCAATTCTCGCTAAAATAACTGATCTCCATGCTGCTAAAGACAGATATTATCACACTCCGCTCACACCACGGACACCCTCCTTTTGAAGCGCTATGTACATTGATGGCGTTATATACATATATAATACAATATATTAATTCACACAGTACTTGTGAGTTCTTACCATCATTTTAAACAAAAACAACCCAGACATATCTTAATCCTGTAGAAATAAAATTGAAATGTGTTATCTTACTGCTTTACGGAAAAGAAGACAGTTCTACATTACCTTTTTACTCATGAATAAACTGCTTAAGCACAGCTAGTTAATTTTAATGTGAATGCTTCGCATTCTTTAAACTGTAAGAGAGAGGCTGTGCCCCTCCTTTTATTAAGATAGAAATACCGCAAACGAAAAGAAATGTGTCCGGTTTAAAAAGTATCCGCCTGGCCAGGACGAATAAACCTTTCAAACTATAACCAGGGACCGAGCTGAATATACTCCCCTTCCGTTGTGAGGTATTTCTCCCTTATTCGGTGTACACCTTTTTAAAACCTTTTAAAATTTAGATTTCATCATGAGCAACTAATATTCATATTTTTTGTACAGATGATAATCAGCATAACCACAGAGTATCTTTCACACAAGAAATCATTCAGGAAAAAATTCATCAGGGTTACAAACAAACTCGGTAGCAGTGGTTTTTTTTTTTTTTACAGAGACTTTCACTCTGAGCCCCCACGGGCAAAGCAGCACTTCCCTGCTTCTGACTGATAGTGGCACACACTCTGCCAATGACCAAAACCACCACAATTAAAACAGACACCATTATTCTGAGCTATTATTCCTGATTGATTTCTGAGACCAGCATAAACCATTAGTAGCTTATAGACAAACAGCTTAATTATGACAAATAATTGCAACATTTATACTTACACAATATACAATGGTCGTTCAGCTAGATCAGAGATAACAGTCCAGTCGTGCACAGAATTTACTGGACTCTAACCAAAAATTCTGTTTAAAAGGGCCTATCCCAATTCTTCAGTCACAATTTAGGTCTATTAAATTCCCAGAGGGGGTGAAGCATCATATATAAAAATTTACATATATACTCACAACCTCTGTGAACTTCCCACTTCTAGACGCCAAAACTGAGAGGAACCTTTCCCCTGCCAGGTACACTGAAGCCTTGTGACTGGATACTACACCATCTGCACCCGTTTGCAGCAGACTCCCCCGGAGAAGTTTTTCACGCCCTGCAACTGTTATCTCCGGTCTTCGGTGAACTTTTCAGGCCTGGGAGACGAACAAAATGAAACGTAACGCACGCCAGGTTTCAAATCCTTTGTCTCAATTTATTACTCATAGGGTAATGGTTTTTATACAGAAAGAAAAAAGATATTAGTTAGAGGCGTAACATAGGCGTATCATAGGCGTGACATAGGCGTATACTAGGTGTGTCTTGGGCGTAGCTTTAATTAGAGGCGTGATTTAGGGGCAGGACATATTAGTGGCGTGACTTTTGAGACGTGTCCCTTTTCAATACAAGCAATGTTCTGAATACATAGCTTATTCATTGTCTGTTATCAAAAGAGACCTTGAGTCTTAGCAACTTTATTTCACTACCTTGCTTCTTGCAGAGAACCATTCTATTATATTCTACTAAAACACCAGGAAATTGACCTCACAAAAGTATCTAGTAATATCCTGGCCAGGGAGAATGAAATGCAATTTAGCAGAGAAACTGAGTGCATTTATGAATTATATTTCAGCAAAAAGGCTGACTACAGAATCTTAACTAGTTATGACCATACAAAATGGAAGCTTAACATGAGTGCAGACTCTGGCCTGACATACTGGTCCTAACACCCTGTATGTCAGCTAGATCTTAAAGGAAAACGCCAAACAGGGAAACCGAAGCTTGTTTCTCTGATGACGTATCGGCTGGAAGAGCCAATAATAGCCCTCGCATATATTCTCTTGCTAAAGGCCCTCGGAATATGTTAACCTATTTGCTGCTGGAATTATATATAGGACGATACTACATGGGGAAGTCAGGAACTTGGTATTTTACAAAAACACACAGAGTATAGGAATTGTGCAAGGAATCAAACATGTATAGATTCCATTAGAAATTTGAAAAGATTACAAAAGACAATAAAAATACAAAAAATATATACAAGCACTGTCTCTAATAGACTGTAAACACATAAAAACCACTTCCACTTGAAGTGACTTGAGAATATTAAAACAACCAAGTGCTGTAACACTGTTGTCTTCAAAGTCTAATGCTGTTCAACCTACATCAGTACACAGTCTGCGTGTGCGCGTGCAGTAATTTTAAATTTGCATATTTATACATGCATGTATGTCTCATTTGAACATTGTTGAAACGCATAGGCGTGTACTGTAACAGTATCACATTTTGGCGTATTTAGCGCTCTTCTCTCACTCGCCCCCGCACACACACACACACAGTATAATGTACTGCACTGCAGTATTTCAACTTCTTATCTACAGTACACCTCTCCCACGCCATTCCTTTGAACGGATGGCTTTCTGGTTTCAATCACATTCCTGTCATCACATTCCTGCATGTATATCGTTCAGTTTTGATTTACTGTATTCTTCTGTGTTGATTATTAATGCTCATTGGGGGAAAAAAAGTTCAAGAGTGAACAAAAAAAAAAAAATATTTTAATTTTCCTATTGTTGGCTTTGAGTCACCTCTCTGCGCCTGCGTGTAAGCCTCTTTGGGAAGGGAGCTGTAGTTGATTATTACTGCGCATGCGTGAATTGCTTGCGACGTTCAAGAGTGACCAAAAAATATTTTTTTTTCTCGTCATTTTTTATTATTATTTTCTCAACATGAATGAACATGTTCCTGCCTCAACCATCTTGACATTACGATATTCAATCTGTGCTGTAGCTTTTGACTGCGACACTATGCATTTGACTGCACGATTGATTTGTGTGATTTTTATGTATTTGGGGGTGTGGGGATCAAATTATTATGATGACCTGCCTGTTGAAAATATGTCATGTCTTTGAACTACAGTACAGCTAATCCTTCATGCAGCTTTATCCCCCTCCCCCTCGCACACACACACAAGGCTCGCTCAAGGATTTGAACCTCTTATCGATACCTCTACAAAACCATTCATTAATTTTCCTATTGTTATCTTTGAGTCACCTCTCTGTAATCCTCTTTGGAAAGGGAGCTAGCTGATGATTACTGCACATGACTCACCCATCCACCCCCCAACCCTTTGAGGCTTTGTTTACGGTAACGCTTGTGATAATCCCTTCTCGAATTTGATATGTAAATCTGATTTGCACAGCACTGTGAAATTGAGAGTTAAAAAAAACATAATCTGATTCATGTTTTTGATGCAGTAAGTTACCAATTTTTGTCATTCTTTCTTTTTCTTTGGTGTAGGGGGGGTGGGTGTCAATGATTATGATTATCTTGAATGTAAAGAAATATTTATTTTATTTTATCAGGAACAAAAAATACATATACAAATAATCATGAATAATACAAAATGCAGTCTTTATTCAGTTCTTCTGTCAGTTGAAAATTGAGGGCCGGTGGATAATAATGAATAATGCACATTGATAATAATATTCATTAATAATATATAATATATAATAATATATATAATAATATAACATTTTCCATCTTTATCTTCTTCCTCATTCTGTGTAGTTCATTGAGAGAGGGGAGGTTTTGTGTAAATCATGACTGCACTTTAGATACACTTTACTGTAAACACAGTTCACACAATGTACACATGATACCCCCCCCCCTCTTTCCATCCTTTTTTTCTCTGAAAAGATAAGAAAATAAAAAATTAGTGCAGTTAGGTGCATATTATGGCATTGTATACTGTATAGCTACTCCATATTGGACTACAGTATGCAGTAAAAAATCTGGTGCTACACACCAATACCCTCCAATAACACCAGGATCAATATGAAAAAAACACGGATCGATACATAACTTTTTCCTTATTGCACGCTTCCACACATGAGCATCTGGTGAAAATTTGTAAAAATCATAGTTTTCGATAAAATACTGATAAATTTGACCAACTGTTGCCATCTTATCATCTGGTGCATTAATCGCGGCCCATATTAAATAAGCGTATGTTATATCGGGTTTTTGGTACACGGACTGCAGCGGTGCACTCATATCGGAACTCTCAGGACAATAGAACACCAGACACTGCTCATTTAGTTTTTAATATGAAAAGCCTAAATTGATACATTATTGTAACTTCTTCAGTACCAAGGTCAATTTACAATAGACCACTGTGGTATTTTTTTAAACACCTGCAAGTCGACACATTACTGAAGCGCATGCGCATTACAATTCATGAATATCTGCCACCTGGCGGATACGCGAAGAATTGCAACCAATTAAATCCGAACCATTATCAATAAACACATAAATAAACACATCAACCGCGGGTGACGACCGGCATGAATGCAACATGAATGCGGCATGAACGTGGTGAAGTGCGTGTCATTCGGAAAAAATACTCGAAAAAATTCGGAGATGTCGGAGAATAAAAGGGGCCGCGGCTGTATGTGCCAATACATTTTTGTACCTAGAGATTTTATTGCAATCTTTGGTCAAACGTTCTTTCCAAGGTAGCTGCACTGCCATCCATGACTCCTTGCATATTAATACGGGATAATATTCAGGAATGCCTAGTGGAAAACAAAATTAATAGTCTTACTGTAGGATAGATCATGCCAAACTGACCATTTGTTTCTTTGAGGAGGTAAGTAGGAATTTAGACCAGGGTAATGCAGTTGGTCTACTTAGATTTTGCAAAGGCTTTTGATACGGTTCCATACAAGATGTTGGTGTACAAAATAAAGCAAATTGGACCTGTATGCATCTGGATTGAAAACTGGTTGAAGGATATACAACAGAGGGTTGTCATAAATGGAACTTTTTCAGGTTGGACTAAGGTTGTGAGTGGAGTACCTCAGGGTTTGGTACTGGGACCACTGCTTTTTAACTTGTTTATTAATGACCTTGAGGTTGGCATTGAGAGCAAAGTCTCCACTTTGCTGATGATACTAAATTGTGTAAGGTAGTAGAATCAGAGCATGATGTAATTTATCTCTAGAAGGACTTGGAGAGACTGGAAACTTGGGCAGGTAAATAGCAGATGAGTTCTAATACAGATAAATGTAAGGTTATGCATTTGGGAAGCAAGAATAAACAGGTGACTTACCAATTAAATGGGGATACATTGGGGGAATCCTTGATGGAGAAGGATTTAGGAGTGCTTGTAGACTGCAGGCTTAGCAATAGTGCCCAAAGTCATGAAGTAGCTGCAAAGGCAAACAAGATCTTATCTGGCATCACACGGGCAATGGATGGAAGGGAAGTAAACATAATTATGCCCCTTTACAAAGCATTAGTAAGACCACACCTTGAATATGGACTACAATTTTGGGCATCACTCCATAGAAAAGACATTATGGAACTAGAGAGAGTGCAGAGAAGAGCCATCAAATTAATAAAGGGGATGGACAATCTAACTTATGAGGAGAGGCTAGCTACATTAGATTTGTTTACATTAGAAAAGAGGAATCTAAGAGGGGATATAACTATATACAAATATATTTGGGGACAGTACAGGGAGCTTTCAAAAGAACTATTAATCCCACAGGCAGTAAAAAGGACTCACGGGCATCCCTTAAATTTGGAGGAAAGGAGATTTCACCAGCAACAAAGGAAAGGGTTCTTTACAGTAAGGGCAGTTAAAATGTGGAATTCATTACCCATGGAGATTGTGATGGCAGATACAATAGATTTGTTCAAAAAAAGGTTGGACATCTTTTTAGAAAGGAAAGGTTTACAGGGATATACCAAACAAGTAAACACGGGAAGAATGTTGATCCAGGGAATAATCCGATTGCCAATTCTTGGAGTCAGGAAGGAATTTATTTTTTCCTTTATGAGATATCATTTGATGATATATCACTAGGGTTTTTTGTTTGCCTTCTTCTGGATCAATAAGGAAGTTTAGATATAGGATAAAGTATTGTCTAAATTTAGCATAGGTTGAACTTGGTGGACGTATGTCTTTTTTCAACGTCATTGTAACAGGGGACTTATCCCTGTTCAGAAATGTGCCTCTAATCCAGCAGTGTGGTGGTTTACTGCTGGTAGACAATTAACCAACACCACCTGGCTGATTACAGGTTTCAGAAAAGCCTGCCTCTGAGACAGCAAGGGAGATTTTTCCTGAGCTCACATGTGAGTTGAGCTGACCCAGGAAACAGATGTCTTGAGCAGCAGAGGCTGCACGCTGCCAGTAAGACACAGGGGACAATACTTCTAAACCTGGATCCTGACATTACCTTAACACACAGGGGTGCGGACACCAGGAGAACAGAGAAGCCTTCCCCTACAGCTACCAGAAAGACAGATAAGACTACTTTCTAAGACTGTTGTATATCTGCACATATCAAAATATATTTATACAGACAAAAAAAGACTGCGCCCTTCAGGTGCTATAATCTACACTACCGACACACTTTATTGAAGTGTGGTCAGTACCGCAAGCCGGGAAATCTCCCGGCTTGCTAGTGGCCGCCCCTCGGCGTGCCGCGCGTCATAGACGCGCGGTCACGCGTCATCGGGAGAGTGCGCCCCCTGCACGCGTGTCCAGGGGCTCCCCGAGGGAGCCCTGGTGTCCCGCGATCGCGGGACAGCGGCAGGGGGTTCCGGGGGACCCGGCGGACCCGGCAGCGGTAGGGAGAGCGCCCCGATCGGAGGGCGCTCTTCCGCTGCTTCGGCGTGCGCCCGTCACACTCGGGCGCGCGCCAGGCTACTGCTGCGGCACAGAACGGGCAAATGCTCGAATAAACTGTGCCGCAGCAGTAACACTTGATATCTAAATGATTAAGTGACTTCTCTAATGTCAGCAATATAAAAGTAGCAGAAAGATGTATGTTATCCTGTGATAACTAAATACATACACACTAATAACTTTAAAAATACACAAAAATGTATTACATATATGCAATTAAATAGCTAAATATTGTAAGATACTGACTACCATGCTAAACCAAATGAGAGAAAAATTATGAAATAATTGTGTTGCGACCAAAAAATACCAATAAAAATAAAAATAAAAAAAGGTTCCATGGATTAGGATCTGGTTGCTCTCTGCAAGGAACCAACGACCTCCCAGTAATCTGTGAACAACAAGAAAAGAAAGCGCTCGATCCTAGTGCACCATGAAAAAATACACTTTTAATAAAAAATGGTAGGTCCAACAAATTTGAACTCACAAACAAATAAAAGGTAAAAGCATGTAATGAGTATACTCATTCGCCAACCGCACGATGATGTCGCTCCGCTTGCATGCCACTCTCTCCTTCTGTGAAGTCCCAGCTTCTCTGAGCCGCCGTCCAGCAGAGGTACAGGAACTGTACAACCTCTCCCGGTATGACCCGGAAGTTCACCACTCTCACAGCAGCATCCGGATGGGAGGTAATGTAAATATGACCCCGCAGAGGCGGATGTGTGCACCAGCAGCAGACAAAATGTCCTTACAGCGTCCGTGAGGTATCGGCAGTAAACGATAAGTATAAACAATCTCAGTAGCTTAAAAACTCTTCCCTACGCGTTTCATCACTCTCACGGTGATTTCATCAGGGGATATATGACGGAAGTACGTCATAGCTATTTATACGGGTGTATGTTAATCAAACCATCTCCTGGCTGATCACTATAAAGTAAAAACACATGAATGTAATCAATTGGTAATGCAATAAATTGCAAGAAGACGACCAATAACCTAACAATTTGCAACAGTTTAACACTCCATGAGTTATAATTATATATAAAAAATACAATTGAAGTGATGCAAAAAATAAATAAAGTGATGCAAGAAATAATTTGTTAGCTCTTGGATGACATATAATGATTGCATTCATTCCTGCCTGTATCGGGTTAATACCTGATTTAATTAAATCATGGGTGGATATTCAATTCATGATATCCCTAATTGGTGGTTACTCCTATAATTTATGTAAAAACCCATTTGTATTCTGGATGTTAATTATCTGTTACAGACAGGAATGATAGCTGCCTATATATTAACAACCACATGGAAACAATGAATAGCAATGGTGAAAAATATAATCATTAACACATTCAGACAGGTAGGGGCTTTAGAGAGATGTGAATTACTGCAGAAAACCAAATTAAAAGTAGAGAATAACAAGACAATGGTGAGTAAGATAGAAAATAAATTTGATGTACCATCTTTTATCACCCAGTATAATAACTCATTCTCCAGAATAAAATATACATTAAATTCCCATTGGAACATATTGAGAAATGCTACAATGCTGGACGGCAGCTCAGAGAAGCTGGGACTTCACAGAAGGAGAGAGTGGCGTGCAAGCGGAGCGACATCATCGTGCGGTTGGCGAATGAGTATACTCATTACATGCTTTTACATTTTATTCGTTTGTGAGTTCAAATTTGTTGGACCTACCATTTTTTATTAAAAGTGTGGTTTTTCATGGTGCACTAGGATCGGGCGCTTTCTTTTCTTGTTGTTCACAGATATCAAAATATATGTTTGGGTTGGGAAACATGCTAATCAAAAGGGACTTGTGGACTGCATATGTTTAACTAGAAATACTCCTAAGTGGAACAGAAGCTTTGTTTGACCCCTTATTTGCATACGTTGATGATTTTCTTGTGTTAAAGAAGCAGGCGCAATAAAAGCCTTATTTAATTTCACCTTAAAACCAGTCTCTATTGCGTACCTCTGCACACATCTCTTACATATGGTGTCAGAAGTTGGGATGAGAGGTGGCCCTTGAAGTTCAAAGGGGCCCCGGAGACTGCCTGTGAAAAATGTTGTGCTTTTGCCTGCATAGTTCCTGTAAACGATCTGAGCAACAAAACCAAAGAAACACAACCAGGCAGCAAAACTGCACTGCCTGTGAAAAATGTTGTGCTTATTTACCTGCATATAGTTCCTGCAAACAGCCTGAGCAACAAAGCAAAGAATCACATGCAGCAGGGACCAGAATTAAAGGGATACACATCCAGGCAGGAAATCTACACTGCACTGAAGAAAACCACAGATGCACTCTTTTCTCCAATCCGAAGAGGAGAGAGAGACTGCTGAAGCAGGTAAACCTTACTTGCCTATCACAATAATGTGTAATATGGTTGTTGAAAAGGGGGCTTCGCCTTCCAGTCGTAGTCAGGGTTCAAGAAGTGAGTTAGCGCTCCAGAAGAGCTAGGCTTTGTTTATTGTTTTCTTTTAAAAAAAATTTGCGCTGAAGCAGTGAACACAGACGGTGACCCACAAGCGGTACTGATTCTGGAAGTAAAGGCTGTCACATCGCAAAGGACTACCAGCTGTGAATGAAGTATATGCAGAAAAGTGTGAAAATTGATGCAAGACTGTGCTGAAGCAGGGAAACTTTTACAGACGGTGACCAACACAAGGTACTGATTCTGGGAATTTAAAATGGCTGCCCAGCTGAAGTCAAATACAGACTCTGCAAAAATGGGGAAGAAAATGTGTTCCTGGTGTAAAGAACCCCACCACACGGAGCAGTGTCCCTTCAGGCCTTATTCAGACAATGAGAGTGAATGCATGCACAGCACTGCTAATATTGTAAAACTTACCCAAGGGATGAAAAATTCTACAGAGATGCCTGTGAGAGCTGCGACCTCTACAAGCAAAATATGCCCACCTGTAGGACTACCACAATTTGGGGTTCTAGCAAATACAGTGATAACAGTAGCAATAGCGCCTCCTGAAGTCGGGAAGAAAAATACACCTGATAGCCCCAAAATGGAGGACAAGATGCGGCGTTCCTGTAATGAACACTACCTCTCGGAAGAGTGGCCCTTCCAGTCCGATAAGGAGGAAGACATCTCTTACGGGGAACCCGAACCGAATCACACCAACAAAACACCCCAAGAATGGTGGGGGTGCCTGAACTCGGTACGAACTGAAAAGACCGCTCTTCATGATGACGAATGTGATCGGCAGGAGGAAGAGCGGGAACAGCAGATCGCTGAATATTTACGCCAGCTAACGCAACTGCAAGGAAAACATGGTGGATACAGTGAAGCTGCTGAAGTTTCAAATAAAGAAGGAGACCCCAGTATCCTGATGGAACGGAGTCATCCAAAACAAAAAGGCGGAAAAAGTAAAGCAGTTCTTCACTTACCGTGGAAGGAACAGACACGTCCGCAGAACCCGCGGAGAAAAAGGGGGACCGAGATGCCCTGCAGCCTAGAGAAAATAGAGGATTCGTCATGCGGATGACAGAATATTCAGAGGGCCCAAGGCAGAAGTCGTGTAACCCAAAGAAGTGTCTGTCCGGTGCCAACAGTGAGGAACCCTTAACTAACCATCCCAGGGAAGCGGAGCCGGAACCAGTGAGTGACTATCCCTTGACCAGCCCTGAAGATGCCCTGAAAAATGCCAGGCATAACTGTAATCTGTTCCATGAAAAATTGAAAATAGAGAGAGAAGATAATGCTGAGCTACAGAAGACGGTGCTCGCAATTTACTCGGCGGCCAAGACTGAGCTAGCCACTGCAAACACTACTAATGCCACCATGGTGGAAAAGCAGAGTCAATCCAATAGAATGATTGCTAATCTGAAGCAGAAGTATGAGGAGGCACTGAAGTAGATTGCAGTCTTTCCGCAGGAGGTTCGCAAGTGCCATAAAGAGGTGGAAGTCTCTCAAAATGAGGTTCACACTCTCAGCATAGAACTGAATGCCTCACACCAAGAAGTTCGCAAGTGCCATAGAGAGGTGGAAGTCTCTCAAAATGAGGTTCACACCCTCTGCATAGAATTGAATGCCACACACCAGGAGGTCAACAGTGTCCGGACAGAGGTGGACATATCCCAGAACGAGATTCACACTCTCCACACAGCACTGGATGCCTCACACCAAAAGATCAGCAGTTGCCGCACAGAACTGGAAGTCTCTAAAAAGGAACTTCACTGTCTCACTAAGGAATTGGACATCTCTCAAAAAACTATCCTCAGTCTTAATATGGATCTTAAAGTCTCTCAGAAGGAGCTTCAGACCCTCAACCTAGAGATGGAAGTCTCACGCCAGGAGACCAGGACTCTCAAAGCCGAAGTGCGTAAATGAAATGGGGACTACATGGAGGCCCTGAATATTACAGAGGCTGCAAAAAGAGACAATTTAAGACTAAAAGAAGAAAATTCTGATTTGACAGACCACGTCAATGAAAAGAATGAAAAGCTGCACGAGCTTGAAAAAATAAAGAAACTTTTGGAGGATGAAAAGTTTGAAGCAGAGCACAGACTGCAGAACCAACTGCAAGGTCTGCATACACACCTCCAGAATACTCAGTGTGTCCTCGCAAAGCAGCATGATAAATTAAAGGCTACCCTGACCATCACCAAAGCATCGCTAGAGGCTAAGCTTAGAGGCCAGGTGACTCAGTACAAGAGGGACCGCAAAAAGGTCCAGAAACTGAGACGAGTATCTGCGGCCCAAGCGAAGAAGTTCACAGTGCTTCACAAAATAATGAATGATAGGTGGAAGCAAGCACAGAGAAAGCACAGGGAAGAAATAAAGACCCTAAAGGAGAATGGTAGGAAACACTCAAGAAACAGAGTGAGACTCTGCAGACCAGTAACTTACAGATGCCTCCAATACGGGAAAAGGTACTGGCTCTGCCCAAGCATCGGTATCCCACAGTAACTAATGCCGTGAGGACAAGGGTACAGTGAGAGCTGGGGACACCACTCACCTTCAAAACAAGATGATGAAGTTTGAGCCACCTAAGAAAGCACTAGCCAAATCTGCGACCGCACAAAAGGCAACAAACAGAGGTAGGAGTGCAGAATCAAAGCCAGAAGAATCCTTAGCTGAGGAAGCTGAAAAGATAGGACATTCTCTGGAAATGGAGCTGGAATCACAGCTCAATCCCAAAGAAGCTGAACTGGCGACTACATTGAATGGGAAAAGTGCAGGAAGACAGCTTCAAGAACTGAGGGCTCAGGTGGCTGTACTTGGGCACTCTTGTGATATCATGAAATGGACATTTGGTGCTAAAGTGGAAAGATGGCGAGAGAAAGCGATTTGCATAAACGCTCTGCGACTGTCACCATACAGTCTGCCTACAAAAAGAGGAGCGCCCGACACAGGGGTAAGCTCATGACCACGTGGTCAGTAGAAAGACTGGACATGGAAAAAGTTGTCCTTGAGCGACTGAGGACTGCTGATCTCAAGCACCTTCTGGAGGAGACACTACTAAACTGGAGGAAGGGCTCCAATCCCAGCGGGACTGAGGGATCTCCTCCTCCATCCACTCTCATTCAAGTCACTGAGATATCTCGAATGAGAGTGGAAGGATGGGCTTTGGCCGTGGCAAGCCCAAGCTTCCCACAAACAGGGGAGGTATGTAACAGGGGACCTATCCCTGTTCAGAAATGTGCCTCTAATCCAGCAGTGTGGTGGTTTACTGCTGGTAGACAATTAACCAACACCACCAGGCTGATTACAGGTGTCAGAAAAGCCTGCCTCTGAGACAGGAAGGGAGATTCTTCCTGAGCTCACATGTGAGTTGAGCTGACCCAGGAAACATTTGTCTTGAGCGGCAGAGACTGCACGCTGCCAGTAAGACACAGGGGACAATACTTCTAAACCTGGATCCTGACATTACCTTAGCACACAAGGGTGCGGACACCAGGAGAACAGAGAAGCCTTCCCCTACAGCTACCAGAAAGACAGATAAGACTTTACTTTCTAAGACTGTTGTATATCTGCACATATCAAAATATATGTTTGGGTTGGGAAACATGCTAATCTAAAGGGACTTGTGGACTGCATATATTTAACTAGAAATACTCCCAAGTGGAACAGAAGCTTTGTTTGACCCCTTATTTGCATACGTTGATGATTTTCTTGTGTTAAAGAAGCAGGCGCAATAAAAGCCTTATTTAATTTCACCTTAAAACCAGTCTCTATTGCGTACCTCTGCACACGTCTTTTACATATGGTGTCAGAAGCTGGGATGAGAGGTGGCCCTTGAAGTTCAAAGGGGCCCCGGAGACTGCCTGTGAAAAATGTTGTGCTTTTGCCTGCATAGTTCCTGTAAATGAAAGCCTTATTTATTTTCACCTTAAAATCAGTCTCTATTGCGTACCTCTGCACACATCTCTTACAGTCATCTACTATGTAACTATGTAGCATGACCCTCTGACCCTCTGTCCTCCAATGACTGCCAGGTAACCCAACACTGGCTGTGCCCCAAACAATAAATATCCTTGCCCAAAAACCCCTAGAATGGTATGGTGCCACCCACTCCAGGAACACCAATGAGCCTACCCAAGGTGCATGCTTATCTACTAAACCCACCCTTTACCAAGGACCACACAATCCTCAAAAGAGCTGTTATGCCAGATGCAAATAACAGGTGGTTTAGGGGGAGGGAGGGGTGGTGATGGAGCTTGTGCCATCTCAGAGGCCGCAGACCTCCCAAGATATACACCGACCTAAAAACCATTAACAAAAAGAAAAAAATGTGAGCTTACAATCAGCCAAGAGAGCTATTAAACAGGAGGTTTAAATTTAAAAAGGTACAGTACCAAACATATAACATATAGATGGAGCAGCTAAGATGAAAGGGAAAGGTAACAATACAGTGATTGGTCAAATGAAGTATGGTGTTGCAGTGTAGAGGAACTACTGTAGGTCAGTGGAGACAGAGAGAGCCTTGGAGTGCGGAAGCAAGAATGTAGTTGCGATGCAAGGGTATATGTATATATGTGTGTGTGTGTGTGTATGTGTAGCCTAGCTGGTCTAGACTGCCTCTATGCCTCCTGTCATAGAAGAAGCAACAGTAAAGCCCAATGCTACATTCAATATGACAAAAATACACATTAAAATACTTATATATTCTCTTGAAAAAGGGTCATTTAGTTGAACCCTTTGGCCAAAGCATTAAGCCTGGAGCCACGACAAGGCAGACACAGTTCGCAGGTCCTAATTAGGGGATGAAAATCCGCCATTGCAGGTTCAGGCATATGTACTGAATTTGGATCACTAAATATGTGATCTATATTGATGTTTTTTCGTGACCTTGAATGAAATAATGTACTCATTATGAAAAATATAATAAGGTGAATATAACGTGTAATAGTCTTATACAAATAAGTGTGTATAGCTGCTAACACCTAGTAGTGGAAAATGACATAAAGCAAAGAAAGTGCGGTGCAAAAAAGCGCTAATACTAATAAATCACTGTTGTAGTGTGTGAATACAATTATAATAAAAATCACTAAATTACTTCAAACTTGAGGCAAGGCTGCCTGGCAATAGATCAAAACCACAAAGGTCAAGGATAACACAGAAAACAATACGAACCGGCGCCTTATATTGGACTTTCTAAGATCATATGCATGGACTTATAAGGCGCCGGTTTGTATTGTTTTCTGTGTTATCCTTGACCTTTGTGTTTAGATCTGTTGCCAGGCAGCCTTGCCTCAAGTTTGAGGTAATGTAGTACTTTTTATTATAATTGTATTCACACACTACACCAGTGATTTAGTAGTATTAGTGCTTTTTTGCACCGCGCTTTCTTTGTATTATGTAATTTTCCACTACTAGGTGTTAGAAGCTATACACACTTATTTGTATAAGACTATTACACGTTATCTTCACCTTATTATATTTGTCACAACGAGTACATTATTTCATTCAAGGTCATGAAGAAACTTCAATATAGATCACATATTTAGTGATCCAAATTCAGTACATATGCCTGAACCTGCAATGGCGGATTTTCATCCCCTAATTTCTCAATTAGAGAAACTACTTGTGACTGAAAGTAGGCAATGGTGGGAGGCAACCACTTTGAGCAAGTACCTAGAGAACCATCGCATACCAAGGGGTCTCAGGATTCTGAAAGTTCCAACAATAGACACATAATGATATATTCATGCAGGAATGGAATAAGATCTTGGATCAGTGTTCATTTGCATTAATGAAGTTATTGATATACAATCGTAAAAAATCACTGATCCAACTAGATGCTCAAATTACAGATATGAAAATCAAACTTGATCCATTTTTAGATAATAAAGAATTACTTGAATTAGAACCTACCATTAAGAAGAGGCTTGACCAAATTGAATTAGAAATTGTAGGTACTAAGCAGAAGAAGTTCTTTAGGGACAAGAATGATTACGACACGGGTTGTCAAAGGAATTGGAATAAAAAATCTAAGGAGACTGAGGCCAAAAAGGCAGAACATAAATAAGAATACCATCATACAGGAACAAAAGAAACTAAGACAGACAAGGGAAAACTGATTTCCAATGGGGCCAAGAGTGGACAAAAGAGGTCTAGCAATTATATATCTGCACCGATTTTGAAACCCCATGTGGCATTACCTCAACATGATCGGAACCAATATTTACATCAAAAAAATGCGAAAGCCAAAAATTACCTTCCGACCATATCTAATCAAGAGACTGTTGTTATTAACAACCGATATCATGTACTCTCTGAGATAGAGTCTGAAAGTGAGGCTGAAAGTGTCACCTATACACCATTGCCTACTCAGGGAGGTAAGGGCCTCATGCAGTAAGCGCCGATAAGGCTTTTTTCGCCGTTTTTCCGCAACAAATGCCTTTCCGATTCAGTAAGCGCCGAAAAGTGGCAAAAATCGGCAATTTTGGTTCCCGATAAAAACTTATCGGCAGCCAAGTGCCGATAAGCTACTTTTCGGCACTTTTTGAAATCGGCTGAATTCAAGTAGCTGCGATCAGCTTTTCGCTGCTGATCGGCACTCTAGAATTGAGAATTTAACGCCAATTCGTCCCGCCAGCTAAAGTTGGCAAGTTGGTGGAGGAGAAGCATGGGCAAGGTCGACACTTAGAAAAAATCAGGCCTTTTTCCTGGCTGGGATTGATGCCGGGGGTCTCCGGAGCTGATACCCTTTAATATCGGCATGCATCCGAGGCAGGAAAAATGCATTTAAAGGCCACTTCATTACCTTAGCGGCTAACCGCTAAGGCAATGAAGGGGTTAACCAGCCGTGCCAGGTTTATTGTGGGTAGCAGGGGTGGGTGAAGGGAGTATTTGGCCCTTGGTGGTTGTTTAGGGGTTGCGGGGGGGTTGCGGGTGCACATAACCCCTTCACGGTATTAACCGCTACGGTCATGAAGGGGTTAAGCCCTCCCGCTACCCACCCGCAAGCCCTAAACAAATCACCGTTGGGGCTAATACCCTATCGGCCACCCCGGCTACCCACAATTAAAAAAATACACACACAACAGCCCCACACCAAATAAATAAATAAATAAATATATATATACATATATATATATTACTCCAACAACCACTATACCCCCCTAACATACACATATATGCACATCAATGATACTATAGGCCGGCGGGGGCCCTCGGGTGTTACCCGCAGGCCTGCAGTACTAATTCTGTGCCCCCGCCAAATTAATGTCAATACACATACATACTTATAAAGAAATAACCCCCCCTAACACAAATGGATAACAGTGAATGTGTCCATTTTAAATACATAAAGAACAATAAATATATTAAATACATATTACACTCACCCTTGTCCGGCTGCCACGATAAAGGCCATCCTCATCTTCAACACCGTCCATGCCCTCTCCGATGCTGCAAAACTTAAACAAGAATAAAAAGCCAATGTAATGTCCCCTAACCCCTTAATCACCATAGCGGTTATTAACCGCTACAGTTATTAAGGGGTTAAACCCCCCTCACCCACCACTCGGGAGGCCTACATACCCTCCTCCACTACCCCCTACCCCGTGAGGCCTAACCACCCTCACCCAATAACCAGCCGGGAGGCCTACCCACATACCCTTGGGGCCAATACCCCTTCCCCCACCCCCAGTACCCACAATAAAAACAATACACTGCCCCACAATAAACATCATTATATTTATTAAATACAGAACCCACCCCCTGTGCCCCCCCATAAATACATGATTTGTTCTTTTACATACAGGGTTTATACCCCAGGCCCACGTGAGTCCCCGGTGGGCCTGACGGGTCACCTCACAGACCTACAGGTGCCCAGCATCATGTTTCACACAGGGTCTGGAGGCCTGTTGGTGGTTCCCGCCAGGTGCCTGGTCCACCAGGTGGTCTCTGTGGGTTACCGTGGGCCACAATGGGGTCTCAACGGTAGGCCCACGGATGTCTGGGGGGCCCCGGGTCAGGCCCACAGGTGTCTGAAGGGCCTCGGGTGGTTCCCATGGGGGTCTGGGGACCCACGGGTGGTCCCTATGGGTCCGCAGTGCCCCCACAGATGTGGGGCCGCCGGTTCTTCCCCGCAGGTGTCGCCCATGGACCCGGCAGCCTGGTACCCATGAGAAGCCCGAGGATACCGCAGGTGGTCTCCAGAGGTCTCTCGCAGACCAAAAGGAACCAACCCTCTACATTAAATACATCAATCTCGGGGGCGTGGCCACGACGTTGAGGTGAATTGCAGCTTAGTTTCTACGCTCTACTCTCACCGGTGCTAAATAATTGAATAACTTCAATAGCGGCGCAACTTTCACAGCGATTTAGATTACAAAACGTCATTGAACATACGGTGATGGCGACAAACAAGGTAACTCGCAGGAAAACACAACCTGTGTCTACATATTTCAAAAGAGGAGAAGCAGCACATGCAGCACAGGCAGATAAGATGAAGTCCCCTGCAAAGCCTGCATTATCAGATCCAGACACAGATACCCCAGAAACAGAGCCAGGGGATCAGGAGATAGTGAGGCGCAAAGATCTCAAGGTGTTCTGTGCCCAAATGAAGAAGTTTTTTAAAACTGAACTATGGGCCATAAGGAAAGACCTGGACGCATTGGGAGAGCAGACAGATGCGTTAGAAACTAAAGCTGATGAGACTACCACGGAATTGGCACAGACACAGAAAACAGTGGCTACACTTTCGGCACAAGTCAGATCCTTAGAAGATAAAATAGAGGATGCTGAAAACAGGGACAAGAGATGCAATGTATGCCTCAGAGGAGTGCCTGAGTCTGTCTCTGACCCAGAGGATTTCACAAAAAAATGGCTGGAGCATCTATTCCCAGATAAACCAGACAATGAACTGCTCCTGGATAGATGCCACTGTGCATTTAGGGGGCGACCGCAAAGCGGAGACCCCCCGAGGGATATAATTATGATATTCCACCACTACAGGACAAAAGAAGAGGTTTGCAAGATCTCAAGAGACACTAAAAACATGGAATTTGTAAGGATAAAATTCCAGATCTTTCAGGACATCTCCCCGGTCACCCTCGCCAAAAGAAGAACCCTGGCACCACTTACTAAAGTGTTGAGAGACTAAAAGATAAAATACAGATGGCTCTTCCCTTGTGCACTAATGGTGTTGAAAAATGGTGTGGCACATACCTTGAGGAAAGTGGAGGAGGGCGAAGACTTCCTGAGCAGACTAGGCGCAGGTGGAGCGGCTCAGAGATCCCCCCGGTCATCAGGAGAGGAGAGAAGATCGCCCACACCGACATGGAGCAGAGTGGGGGCTAACCGACCTGAAGCGGTAGAAGGAACAGCAGCGAGCCCCAACTGATGTCCTCCCTATGAGAGATGTACCTTGCCGCTTCCAAAGAAGATGATCCAACGACGTAGCTTCTAACCATGCTGCTAACGGTGTTTCTAACTATGCCTTCTCACTATGCTCCTAACTATACAGCTAACTATGCCTTATAAATGCTTCTACTTATGCCTTGTAACTATACCATCTAATTTTGTCTTGTAACTATACCTTGTAATAGTGCCTTCTAACTATGCCTTCTCACTGTGCCTTATATCTATGCTTCTAACTATGCCTCTAACTATGCCTCTAACTATGCCTCTAACTGTGCCTTGTAAATATGCTTCTAAAGATGTATTATAACTATGGGCTCTATGCAGTAAGCGTTGATAAGGGTTTTTTCGCCATTTTATAGGAAAAATTGGGTTTGAGATTCAGTAAGCGCCGATATGTGCTTGATTTTGGCAGGTTTCGTAGCCGATAATTGTGTTATGGCCAGTCTGCTGTCGATAAGCCTGTTTTCGGCACTTATCGCCACTTTTTTAAATCGGCTGTATTCAAGTAGCAAAATCAGCTTATCGGGGCTGATCGGCACTAAGAAATTGAGATGTTATGGCCAATTTCTCCCGCCAACTAAAGTTGGCAAGTTGGAGGGGAGAACAATCGCTAAGGCTGCCGGAACGGCACTTAGAAAAAAAAAATCATCTGCACATCAATGGAGTCAATGGAGCGGGGACGTATAACATTATAGTACTGTTTACGTTCCATTGCTCACAATACAAATGTGATTAGCATTACAGTGTGGGGGGCATTCACTGCATTGTGTCACACCTGACGTGTATTATTTGATAAACATTGTACTTTTAGATGTTTTCATCATTTGCGTGTCACATTACTCATCATGTGATGATGTGTCAAGGGAAAATCCTATACTCAACTCTTAAAGGAGAACCTCACATCATATCACACATTTTACTGAACTGAGCGACAATTGTTTATATGATGTTACACATGTCACACATCTAACACATCCACCGTATATTCATGTTGCTTTACATTACACAATGCTTGTAATGTGTAACGCATCTTTAAACGTTCATGTACATCTTTCTTCTCATGTTTACCTGTACTTTGGGTCCTCCCTTTTTTCATGACGTCACTTATTGGACACTCAATCACATTGCATGTTCACATTGTAACCGTTGCATTACAAGCACTTCAACCTAACTTATACACACATGTACAGTAATTAATCATTGTGACACCTTTCAAACTGATTCTATAGCAACTATCCTCATTACATAAATGTATGCATATGCACACGAGAATTCATTGTTGTGAACATGTGACAATAACATGGCTAATTACACATGTTGCAGCAAACATTTTACACGTCAATCTCAGGCTTTTTGTCTATTTACATGACTGACTGTTGCGTTCAGAAGTGTTACATGCATTGCACATTACACTAATAATTTTCAAACAATGTTTGTACAAAGCTTCACGTTACATCATTGGCAAATATCATGATTGCCTGCTGAATACACAGAACAAATAATTCTTTGTTCAAATGGACACAGCTTGTGAGCAAAGTACTTTAATATGTTAATGTAACACCTTGCTTTTTACTATGTCACCTGACATCATCACATACTTATTTAAAGGACGCCCATTACCTGCTCATTCACAGCTACTCATTTCAAAATGTTGCGATTGTTTAGGAGACGGAGGAACATTCTTTTTCATGACATGCTTGCTGATGAAGAGAATGACATAGGGCAAGGGAGGGACAGAGCCAGGGACAGTGACAGGGACAGGCACGCGGATACGACAGGGACAGGGAGATGGACAGGCCGAGGGACAGGTAGAGGGACAGGAGATCAGAGGAGAAGACAGAGGAGACAAGTTGAGCCTCGTCCGCGTGTGTACAGGGAGAGAACCCTGTTAGATGGGATGAGTGAGGAGGAGATAGTCAGTCGCTATCGTTTGAGTTCAGCAGCAATCTTATCTCTTTATGAAGAGATAAGGGGAGATTTAGATTTTTTGACAGCCAGAGGTCGTGCAGTCCCTGGGCTTGTTAAAATGCTGTGCTCATTACATTATCTTGCTTCCGCGTCATTCCAGACAACTGTGGGCATAGTGGGCGGGGTCTCGCAATCTACATTCTCGCGGGCCTTTACCCAGTTTCTCTATGCACTCAATAGACGCGCTAGGAATTATATTCATTTTCCTACAGAGGCGACAGAGTGGCTGGAAGTCAGGAATGGCTTTTATAATATAGCAGGGATACCATGTGTGCTGGGTGCAATCGATTGCACACATGTTGCTTTGATTGCACCTAGTCAGAGTGAGCATGTTTACCGTAATCGTAAGCACTACCATTCACTGAATGTACAGGTGGTATGTGATGCCACGATGAGGATAATGCATGTGGTACCCAAATTCCCTGGTTCCAGTCACGATTCCTCTATCCTGAGGAACTCTTCAGTCTTCCATGCGTTCGAAGAGGGACATTTTGAACATGGTTGGCTGCTGGGTGAGTACAGATTTGGATGTTGTAACACAAAACACATTTTTCTTTAGGAATGTTTTCATTGTAGAATCTTATCACTAATGTAAGCTTATGTGTGCTCCATTGATTATAGGTGACTCAGGATACGGAATTAGGCCGTGGCTCTTGACTCCGGTGCTAAACCCTCAAACTGAAGCAGAGGAGAGGTACAATGCAGCCCATATCTCTACAAGATCTGTTATAGAGAGGACATTTGGGGCTCTTCTATACAAGCCTCAAAAAGTGTCTGATATTATAATTGCCTGTTGCATTTTGCACAATGTGGCACTCAGACACAATGTACAATCAGACATAGCTGAGCCTTTGGTAGACGAGCATCCCACCCATGTAGCTGCTGAAAATGAACAAACAGCCAGTGGTGGCCAGACACGCCAGAATCTCATAAATTCCTTTTTTTCTTGTAAGTAAAAACATATATGTTCCTAGTACTACTTTTATAGATTAATTATGTTATATTAACAATAATGTTTCTTTATATAACCTTCTGTTAGGACACAGATGAATATGGGTTGCACACCTTTCTTTTCTCTGCTGTGTGCACAAAGGGATGTGGCACCGGTATGTTATTGTTGCACAGGTTATATAATCCCTCTTCCATTGTAAATTAGTTGTGTGTATGTGAATACAACTGGTGTAACAACGCAGTAATATTTTAGCTTTGTGTTGTTCCTTATGCAAACACAATACACATAGTATGGCCATAGTCATTCATTCTTGCAGTATGGTTACATACAATGTTATTGTTGCAGTGTAACATGTACATTCATATGATGTGTACACCAGGCTGGTTTACATTTTGAATGTCATAAAATATACATGGTCTTGCACATTTAACACCAAATACACACTTTGCTGTGTTGCTTACGGTACTGAAGATGGCATGTCAATGTTTGCAATTTATATATTGTTCCATTGCATTATAGGTATATCTCCAGTATGACTGATCATGGTATGTATATTTGCTGACATCTGTCATAAGATGTGCCTACCTCAATATTCGTATAATTATTTGAAGTAAAAATCCAATATTGGTAAACGATAAATGTTACGTACATGTACTTTCTGTATCATGTACATGCATTTAGCTACTAATGAGTTTTAATGTGCATTGTATTATAAAATGATTACTCCCATTTCATCACATTTAATGTACACTGGCGACACACTTTATTCGAGCTCGGCTAGTCCCACGAATTCGGGTATACCCGGGTGTATTGAGGTTTGTGACTGTTTTCTGCCAGAGTGCATTGGGTTATTTTCCAGGCAGGGATTGAAGCATTTTATTCCCGCTGGCTGCAATACTGCACAGTATATATATATATACTGCATTACAATTCATGAATTTATGCCATCTGGTAGACACGCGAAGCATTGCAGCCTATTAAATCCTAATCATTATCATTTAACAGATCAGCCGCCCGTCAGCCAGGCATGAACCCAGGCTGGGAAGGCAAACGCAACGGGGCTTGTCAGAGGTGAGGAGCGGCGCATTCCAGGTATCTGCCAGGTACATACTGGGTATTTGCTCGAATAAAGTGTGTCGGTGCAGTATGTTCCTTTATAATTTCCATTAATGTAATATAGAGGTGTTTGGAGAGAAGGGGATAACTGTAGATATTTTTTTACTTACGGGAGCTCATTAGTCACGGATGCAATTGACTGATCATAACACTCCATGCATGAATGCCTGTAATCACAGCAATGCGTTGTACATCTTATATTTAGCAATGTAGGTGATTATTAATGCTATACATTATTTGTCAACATTAATTAAACATTGTCACATGTGTATGTATAAGTCACACATGTGTGTTGATGTGACCTATATGTAACAAGTGTCAAACTGTAATCAAAACCACAATTGTGTCAAAAATCTTACTGTAATTTTGCATTAATAATTACCCACAATCACAATGTTCTTAATATATTTGGAATGTCATTGACGTCACTTCATCATTATCATGATGATAATTAACAAGTATTCTCAAAATATAAACGTCAATCACATGCACATTAGCATAGGCACATTTTTAAGACAACTGTTTGTGTCTGTATCAATTTGTTTATGATCCATGTATAACACCGACAAATGATAACAGCAAGTTTATAATGGTAGGTTATATCATCATATTGACTGTACTATTTATGTTTAGAAAGTTTAATGAACACAGTAAACTATACTTAGTTTGGTACATGAAATATACACATAAACGTACTTCATTACATGATGTTGATGTAATATTCTTAACATCATGCATTGTAGGGGACCACAACATCTTGTCAATAACATTATTTGCTACAGTCCCAAACCATTTTATCAACATACCCAGTGTTCGACAAATCACCCAAAAATCTACTCGCCCAACCAAAAAATCTACTCGCCACCTAGTCCCGCCCCCAACCCCGCCCTAGTCCCGCCCCCAACCCCGCCCTAGTCCCGCCCCCAACCCTAGTCCCGCCCCCAACCTCGCTTTAAAATAAAAAATATAAATAAAATACATTTAATAAATTCCTAGTCAGAACATCATTCGTTTTTGACATAAATGTATTTATTGTATTACATTATACTACAATTAGTCATTGTTATGTGTGTGTGTGTGTATAAATGTCGGATCTAGAAATAAAAGCCAGATGTGAACCCCTTAACCAGTGTCTGGACGTCCCCGCTTCACAATATTTAAAGTAGCAATCCCGCCTGGGATCTTACCTGATCTGCAGTCCGTCAATGTCCAGGTACCCTCATTCCCGCAATGTTATACATTGGAGGGGATGTGTTCCCTACCTGTCTTCTGGGTTAGGGGGGGTTCCGATGTCTTCCGTGTGAAGCTTGAGTCAGAGCTGGAAGAAAGCAGTATAGGTTATTTCGGTGTAGGTATAGGGCAGTTAAGATATATAGGGTAAATAAGAGATCCAGGCAGAGGGCGAGAGAGAGGGCGAGAGAGAGAGAGGGCGAGAGAGAGAGAGGGTGAGAGAGAGAGAGGGTGAGAGAGAGAGGGTGAGAGAGAGAGAGAGAGAGAGAGAGAGAGAGAGGGTGACAGAGAGAGAGAGGGAGAGAGAGAGGGTGAGAGAGGCAGAAAGAGAGATACAGAGGGTGAGAGGCAGAGGGTGGGAGGCAGAGGGTGAGAGGCAGAGGGTGAGAGGCAGAGGGTGAGAAGCAGAGGGTGAGAAGCAGAGGGTGAGAGAGAGAGAGGGTGAGAGGCAGAGAGAGAGAGAGGGTGAGAGGCAGAGAGAGAGAGAGGGTGAGAGGCAGAGAGAGAGGGTGAGAGGCAGAGAGAGAGAGGGTGAGAGGCAGAGGGTGAGAGGGTGAGAGGCAGAGAGAGAGGGTGAGAGGCAGAGAGAGAGGGTGAGAGGCAGAGAGAGAGGGTGAGAGGCAGAGAGAGAGGGTGAGAGGCAGAGAGAGAGATGGTGAGGTAGAGGGTGAGAGGCACAGAGAGAGAGGGTGAGAGGCAAAGAGAGAGAGGGTGAGAGATTGAGAGGGTGGGGTGATTGGGTGACACTTCTGGTATCCCACACACGCGCGCGCACACACGCGCACACACACACAGACACACACAGACACACACACAGAGAGACACACTCACACACACACACACACAGAGACACACTCACACACACAGAGAGACACACACACAGAGAGACACACAGAGAGACACACACAGACACTCACACACAGAGAGAGACACACTCACACACACAGAGAGACACACTCACACACACAGAGAGACACACTCACACACACAGAGAGACACACTCACACACACAGACACACTCACACACACACAGAGAGACACACTCACACACAAACAGAGAGACACACTCACACACACAGAGAGACACACTCACACACACAGAGAGACACACTCACACACACAGAGAGACACACTCACACACACAGAGAGACACACTCACACACACAGAGAGACACACTCACACACACAGAGAGACACACTCACACACACAGAGAGACACACTCACACACACAGAGAGACACACTCACACACACAGAGAGACACACTCACACACACACACACACACACACACACACACACACACACACACACACAGAGAGACACACACACACACACACACACAGAGACACACACACACAGAGACACACACACACAGAGTTAGAGACACACACAGAGACAGAGACACACACATGGACACACACACACACAGAGACACACACACACAGAGACACACTCACACACACAGAGACACACTCACAGACACACATTGAAAGGAGGGGCCCACCTGTGCAGCAGTTCATCCAGCAAGGCGGGAGGTGCTGTAGGTCAGGCAGCCGGTGCGGTAGGTCGACGGGAGGTGCGTGACGCCGGGAAGCCGGGTGTGAGGTCGGGCGGGAGGTGCGTGACGTCGGGCAGGAGGTGCGTGATGCCGGGAAGCCGGGTGTGAGGTCGGGCGGGAGGTGCGTGACACCGGGTGTGAGGTCGGGCGGGAGATGCGGGCGGTGCTGGAGGTGGGGCGGGAGATGCGGCCAGTCGGGTGGGAGATGCGGCCAGTCGGGTGGGAGATGCGGCCAATCGGGTGGGAGATGCGGCCAATCGGGTGGGCGATGCGGGCGGGAGATAGAAAATGCGGCCAGTCGGGCGGGAGATGGGACACGCGGGGTGGCAGATGGTACGTGCTGGCGCCAGGCTCCAATGGTGGCTCGGCTCGTGCGCTTCAGCTCCTTGACGCTGCGTGATGTCATGACGTCACGAGCATCATGTTGGCATGGCAGCGCGGCGTCTGATGCTGCGCGGCCATTGCAGTACCTGCAAGAAGGAGCCAAATAAAATGGGCTCACATAGTGCGAGCAGGGACAATTGAAAGGGGAATTCCTAGAGCCGCAGAACTACTCGCCCGCGGCCTAAATGCACACGCCACGGGCGTGTAGTTATAATGAATTGTCGAACACTGAACATACCCATGTAACAAGAGATTTTTAACAAAAAATGGCTAGTTGGTTGTAAGTGTCCTTTACATTGGGAGAAGGAGTGGCTCAGTGAGTAAAGACACAGACTGGCACAGAGAGTTTGAAGCAGGGGAGACTGGTTCAATTCCCGGTGTTGGCTCCTTGTGACCTTGGGCAAGTCACTTTATCTCCCTGTGCCTAAGGTGCCAAAAAATAGATTGTAAGCTCCATTGGGCAGGGACCTCAGCCTGCAAAATGTCTCTGTAAAGCGCTGCGTACAACTAGTAGCGCTATACAAGAACATGCTATTATTATTATTATTATTATTACATAGTTTCGACAGTCATACGTTCCATTACACAATAGAATACACAAATGTGTTAGCAGAGTGGGAATGGTTGTTATATATAAAACACACCATGCCATAAAATGTTAGTACTAATTAAAGAACACTCAAGAAAATTTCTAGCTGCACTCTTTTGCAACATCATTATGTTAATTAAGTGCTTATGCAATATAGGCATAAGGGTATCACAATTTTAATTGTTTGTTAATAAGCGCTGCAAGCAATATAAAATTAGTTCCATATGTAGTATAGTAGTCGGTGGCTCCTCCTCACAATCATCTCATATAAAGGTAGACTCTTCTGAAATCATACATTGATCTGATTGTATCTTGCCCGACATCTCTGAAATATAGCAAACACATGATGATCAAAGATGGCACCTTACTATATAATTATCCGTGACAACACGTTACACATCTCTATATGATTGTGTACATACACACGTCACTCAGTTATATGTTAGAAGTACAACTAAACATCATTATGTATTCGTTTGTAAAATTAGTAGCACGAATAACTATGTATATGAAGTTAACGTTGGGTGTATACTTAAAAATGTGCGCGCACATCTTACTGTGCGCACGCACTTCACGCTTGGGTCGACTAAGTGTTAGCGCATGCGCAAAACAATGCGTACGTGGTGCGTTCAATACATGTTGTAAATACCATTAACCATAAAATATTTCTTTATAATACAATGAAGGAGAAACTACATTCGTTCTAAACGACTACATCTGTATTCTTTTTAAACAGACGTGTGTGGACAGAAAGCACGGCCGATAACACAATGCGCAAATGCAATACGTGTGACGTCATGTTAAGCCAGCGTGAAGCGCACGCAAACACTCCTCCCACTGAATTAACATTCGGCTAACGCCCAGTGCACGCCCACAAACACAGACGCACGCATGACACAGTGCAGTTACCGTAACTATAACAAAACAACACAGCCAATAGGCTTTGACGCGCGCACGTCGCTTGGGGGTGGGACTTACATCCGTAATCCTTTTTAAGGACGCCTTGGCACATGACAAGGGTCCCACGTCATACGTGGTCGACCGGGTATTTTTGTAAGATGTTGCATGATAAAAAAACAGGTGTGTGTTACAGTTATGGTAACATGTTGCTAATATGTTTAAAGGGATGGGAAACTACGTATATTTATTCCGTGAGCAATGTGTACTAATCTTTCTGGTTCTACTATATTGTAATAGGAAACAATGTGTTTGTGATCGCTACATGTGATGCAGTCTGCAATGTTACGCTGTATCCACGCATTTAAAGTAAAAATGGTGGTTACAAAAAAAAAAACTTTTAACCATTCTTGTAGAAGTAACACTTCGTCTGCCTGCAACTGGTCGCTCCAGAAAACCTATGCATTTGCATCCATGGTTGACCCAAACGCTGAATCCTGTATGACACACATCTCCTCCATGAGGCGCTCATAGGAATCGCCAATGCCTTCTTCAAACAATTGGTCCGGAGGTAGGTTCATTTCTTCGGTTACCCATTCAAATGCGTTTGCAGCAGAAAGGCTTGGTAAAAAATCATAGTAGTTATGTTCTTGTAGAATGTGTGTTTCAGGAATGGAGGGTGCAGATATTGCAGCAGGTATCGATTCACACGGAACAGTAGTAGCGGATCCATTGCTATTGTTATTAGGAATAAATATGCTATTTAGCAGTATATATGTGCCGTGTTCCACGGTGATTTTATTTTCCTTAGCAATCTGCCAAAAACCATACCTTTCTTGTAGCTTATCCTGCACACGTTCAAAACATTCATTAGTTGATAAAGTGAATCTTACAGAGGATTTAAAATTTCGCGCCCGCCCAGGTTCTTGGTAATAAGGGTACTTTGTTCTAATCAAATCATAGATTTGGCCCACGTTGGCTTTCTGTTCCGCAGTTGAGACGATCGCTTCCGCTATCATCCTTTTATACCCTTTGTGTGGATGGCTGTTTTGAATCATATCGTTAGCCATTGCAGCTTAACAGAAAATCTGACTGTACTTCAATGTTGTCTGCTCACAATGCTCAAACTAGTAGAATGTTATCTATTTAGTGTCTTTCCATTCAAGGTCACAAAATGTTTCTTCTTTTACAAGCACCAATTGGAGTTGTACAAATAATTGGTTCACATTGGTTCACATTTGTGGTTTCTGATAGGCATTTCAGTGTGAATGCCACATTAAGCTACTTTTATCTACTTTCTCAAAATAACTGTACAATTTTAATTAAAAAACACTGTGGGTTGAGGAAAGAAACATTGTACGCTTTATGAAAATAGTGCTTACACAGCCATATAATGAAATACACACACACCTGCAAATGTTGTAATCTTTTTTTGTTTTCATACATTTCAGTGTCTATTTTTCAGTCTGGTTAACTCCCTGACTGCATCAGAGTTTAAGTAAGTGTGTATATGTATATATATATATATATATATATATATATATATATATATATATATATATATATCTGTCTCATAAATATATAATATACATATAAATATATATTATATATTATATATATATATATACAGTGTTCGACAAACCTATACATTTGCTCACCCCGGGCGAGTGGATTTAACCCCCGGGCGAGTAAATTTTGGCCCAAGCAGCACACGTTTGGTACTAGGTGGCGAGTAGATTTTTTTGTGTGGCGAGTAGATTTTTTGGTGATTTGTCAACCACTGTATATATATATATATATATATATATATATATATATATATATATATATATATATATATATATTACAATATACATATGTATATGTGTGTAAAACCAAACTTTTAATGTGTGTGTATATTACAATATTTAATGGCTTATATGTAAAGAGGGATTTTAATATTGGTGTGATTTATTTAAAGGTTTAAATAATAGAGGCTTACAATGTTGTATGGCCTTTGACATTGGCTTGTGAGCAATTGTGATTTACCATCAAACAACGCCTTTTTTTAATTGAGAAGGCCTGTAGTGTTACAACCAATAATATATCTATGTAATCCAGTTCTACACAGATCATATTGATGGCAGTAAGTAGGCCTTGTATGAAACCTATTTAAATGGTGATAAACATGAGTGAATTAAATGATTAATAATTGTTTAAGGCCCATACTGTTATAGGCTCACAGTAAGTATATTTCACAAACTGTAGGCCTGTATTATTACAATACTGTGTTTTCACAAGGAAGCATTAAGTGTATGTTTTGTGAAAATACATGTATACCAATTTAGATAGTACAAATAATATATATATATATATATACACACACACACTGTGTGTGTGTGTGTACATATATCCATACATACTACATATATATTACTAAACATTCACAGATATGTTTTTGAAATCAGAACTCATAAATGATTAAAGGACAACATTACAATGTTCAAGCAAGGTGAAGGTAAGTAATATTTAACACTTAATCCTGCTGTACACGGACAAGAAAGATGTTAGCAGTTAAATAGATGTGTGTTTTTAATTGCATGTGAATAATATTTACATGCAATGATTACATCAAGTAACACACCCAAATACAATGTTTTGCAGATAAGTAAATGGCAGCTTCTCTAAACATAGCAACTGGGTCCTGGTGGACCATTACTGAGCAGATGATTAATACATAAATATTCATAACACCATTCATTAGGACTGTTAACATTTCCAAAACTTCACGTGTACAATGACATACTTGAATGTTTGGAAACAACAGGTCTTCAGCATACATAAAATATTCATTAGATAATCTGAAGTCAACAAAACAAGGCCAAAGACATATTTACTTAATTATAAAATTTATTATTTTTTTTCCTTTTGAGAGCGAGTCACAGGCCTGCTTGTTGTCTCTTGGATTTTTCTTTTCCGTTTGGCTACAACTTGAGTCACAACAGAGCCACTTTGAGTGGCCTGTGGCACTTCACGGGCAGGGCTTGTGGCCAGTGACTGTTCACGGCAGGGCTTGTAACCAGTGACTGTTCATGGGCAGGGCTTGTGGCCAGTGACTGATCACGGGCAGGGCTTGTGGCCAGTGACTGTTCATGGGCAGGGCTTGTGGCCAGTGACTGTTCATGGGCAGGGCTTGTGGCCAGTGACTGATCACGGGCAGGGCTTGTGGCCAGTGACTGTTCATGGGCAGGGCTTGTGGCCAGTGACTGTTCATGGGCAGGGCTTGTGGGCAGTGACTGATCACCGAAAGGGCTTGTGGGCAGTGACTGATCACGGAAAGGGCTTGTGGCCAGTGACTGTTCACGGGCAGGGCTTGTGGCCAGTGACTGTTCACGGGCAGGGCTTGTGCCCACTGACACATGTGAGCAAGTTGGTACACAGTGCACAACTGATGGTTGGTCCGTTTCATGTTTGGGTTTTTTTGTTTGTGTCCAAAAACTGGTCAGTAGTAACTGCTTGTGTTTTTTTGTTTTTGCCGCCTCCTTTGTAGGTGTCAGCTCCAGAATTTCTACAGATGGCAGCAGTAGGATGTTGTCAGGAACATGCACAGAACTTTCTGCTACTTTACCGGTTACATCCCGACCTGGGGAATGAACATCAGATGCATGGGGTGAAAAATGACCACCATGTAAAGATCCTTCCTGTGATGTGTTAAAGTTGAAATTTGGTACTGTAGTCATTCTCAAGTAATTAGCTTGGGTTTGCTGAACAACTAATGCTTCTAATGACGTGTTTATTTTTTGCAATTGTTTAGGCACTTCAATGAAGACTCTGTGGAGATGTGACAATTGTGATATCGTTTCTTCCTGCAGTGATATCATCCTTTCGTGCACTGTCATCAGATCTGAATGGCGACGATTTTCAGCTTCAACAATTTTTCCCTCAGAAGCTACTATTGCATCGTATGTGTTACTTGATGGACGATTTGGCTGTGTAACTGTTTCAATGGGAACCTCTTCATGGTCACTTGATTGCATTTCTGTATCTATGGCGGCATCATCATCATCATCATCATCATCATCATCATCATCATCATGTTCTAAAAATAAATGTACACATTATGAAATGGCATGTTAATCTCTGCTGTTTTACTATGTAATTATACTGTGTCATAAGTAACACCTAACATGTTTCCATACGTTTTATAACGTCACATTAAAAACTACCTTGACTTACGAATAATGTTTGGACTCAGTATGAAATAAGAATGAATGAAAAGTTGCTCTAAACTCACAACTCCTACATGATACTTAACATCACAAACACAATACATGTTGTCTTAAACTTCATTTTCACTGACACTAAGTAATCCTATTTAAAGAACATGTGCAAAACAAATCATGAACATGACAACATAACATATAGAAGTGCACATATTATATGGGCACCACCTCATACACTCACCTTCTAGGTGTGTTGAGCTGCATGAACCAGGTGAAGACACTTGTTCCGTCTCAGGTGACACATGTCCTCCAGGGGCAACTATATATAACAATAACATCAGTTGTACATTTACATGTGTAAATATTGAACAAACAGTTATTGTATGTTCTGTAGTTATGAGTAACTAACAGCATAAGTTCCTTAACCGAAAATGTGTGTGTGAAAGTGAACATAAATAGTTGTAATAACAATGTACATGCCTGTGTACTTAGAACTTTTGAGTTCCCTAACATACAACATACTATGTTTCTGCAGTAATGCGTTAGGATAAATTGATTAAATTTGTACATACAAATCATATGTTGTGTAGTCATATCAGTATCATAATGTACATAACTATCATGAGATGAACATTCACAATGGTTATCATGAAGGTGGTCATATTGCAAAACTAACTAATGACTTGTTGGGGGATTTAGTACCTAGAGTTAAGCTTTCAAATGAGTGTGATTACCTTCAGTTTTGCTAGTCAGGTTGTAAGAACGGTATTCCCTTCCCCAAAAACCCTAATCAGGCAGACCTTTCAATTACTTCAAACAGGTGAAAATGGTGTGAACTAAGTTGACCATAAGATGACCCTGTAATTTGGGTGTGTGCTGAACCCCACCCCCTCTGTTGACGTGTATGCTGTGATGACATATTCATTGCAGCTGCTTTAACACAATGGTAGAGGAGCTAAATAGTCGTCTGCAGTGTGCAAGTTATGAACACAATGACATAACATATGCTACGTGTGCCTCATTATGCTGTCTGTATATGACATCAAGCAAAAATGGACCTTTTCCTAAACAACTATACATTTGTTAGTGCAAGTTATGTTTGTAGGCCGTTGCATGCAATATATTCGATGCATAATTAGAATAGGCAGTAATGTCGTGTTTGTAGGAGTAAAATAAATAATATACACATTTATATTATACATATTTATGTTCTGTACCAGTAGCTAGTAATAATTTCTCATTAGCATGTGTTACACATGTGTGCTACCCTGTTGTTCCCCATCTTCGCCCACCATCAATTGCTTCCACTGCAGCAATGCTTTTTGGGAATTCACATTTAAATGACCACGCAATGGCACGTGGTATATTAGTTACTGCTTTTAGTAGGACTACAACATATATGTCTATTTTGAGATATATATATATATAGAGAGAAACAGACATATACATATATAGATGTAGGTATGCTTATATTGTGAAGACAGTATAAAAAGCAGCGGAAATATGTTAAATAACGGTAAGAAACGATACGCCTAGTACAGTAAGATTTCTCACCTGGTGGAAATTGTGAGGGATAAATTCCGATGTCCCGGTCACCGGCCAAACCCTCCACGACGACGGGAAGTAATTTTCCCCGAAGCAGCTCCTCCAATGGAGTTAAGATCAGACGTTGTGGTGGCGGGCCACCTCCAGTGCCAGAAGCATGCACGCGTTGGTCTTGTATTTTCTTTTTCAATTTTGACCTAATATCGTCAAATCTTTTGCGACAATTCAGCTTGTCCCTGACACGATTCCCACACGCATTGACACCAATTATTATTGTGTTCCACATTTCATTTTTGCTTGAAGAACTTGTCCGCGCTTGAAATACAAACAAAAGATATGACGTTAAATCATAATAATAGAAGCACCAGTTTCCTACACTGCTACCTGTTCCAAGAGATAGCAAACATGCTGTTTTAGGTGTAATATGTGAAGCACATGAGCATTCACTACTAAACCTAGACATGTAAGCAAGCTTGCATTAATATTGTATGCAGTTATCGCAAATTGAACGCCTGTGTTTAGTTGTCCTTGAAACGCATGATAAAAAGCTGTGTTTCCACAATAATTAACATAGACAGATATTCTGTACCCATATTTGCATATTAACAAAACTCACATGACCTAGGATCACATGTATTTGAAGAATAAATGGAAAGGTACACTTACCTACTAAATGTCCATAGAGACTGTCATAGTGCTCCAGAATCCCAGTGACAAGAGCTCTATTTTCCTGGTCATTGAAGCGAGGATTACGTGGCTTCTCCACACGTTTCTTCTGAGCAGGTTTAGGCTCAGAGCTTGGCTGCTGCTGACTGGACTCTCCTTGTTCCAATGGAAGAGACTCCAAAAGCTGGCCACCAGCAAGCACGCCACCACCAGACACCCCATCAGCACTCCCACTCCCACCAACAGCACTCGCACTCCTAGCACCAGCACTCCCACTCCCAGCAACAGCACTCGCACTCCCAGCACCAGCACTTGCACTCCCAGCAACAGCACTCCCACTCCCAGCAACAGCACTCCCACTCCCAGCAACAGCACTCGCACTCCCAGCAATAGCACTCTCACTCCCAGCAACAGCACTCGCACACCTAGCAACATCACTCCCCTGAACAGTACGTTCACTCTGACGCATACTCGCACGAGTAGCACTACCACTCACACCAGCATCACTCTTCCCACACTTTGCGGGCATACTTACAGCACTCACAAAAAACAGAAAACAAATGTACAGCCAATCACACGAAACACTTCCACATAGAAAACAAGACAAATATGTAAACAAAACAACAAAGGACAAAGCTTTCACAATACACAACAAGTCTCTCAGTCAATATGCAAATATTAAATCGCCCAGCTCTGTGCGTCTCTCTCTCTCTCACTCCCAACAACACAGAGAAAGATTAACAGTACACGTTGCCTTTAAATATGGCGCGCTATCCAATACATGCTGGCTTCGCCTGATTCAGCAAGATTTTTGATTGGCGAACGTAACATCACCCCGCCACGCACGCCGATACACCTGTGTGTGATCGGCAAATCATCGTGAGAGTGGGCGGATTTGTTTTCGTCTTGATTTTGAAGGGATTCGGCACTTACTGCATACGGAGAGGGAAAATCGCCAATAACATGACTAATCGGTAAGCTTGCCGATTTCACATATTCGTCGCTTACTGCATGAGGCCCTATGTCTTTAACTATACCTCTAAATATGCCTCTTGCCTCTAAACATGCGTCTAACTATGCTTTTATTTATACCTCTAACTATCCCTTTGGACTATTCCTGGTACCTATGCCTTCAGGCTATTTTTTACAACTGACTCCCGACTCCTGTTATGCTCCCCAGTCCCCTCTCCTGCCCTTGGACCGATGTAGGGCTTTGCCGGACCCAAGTGGACCTACCTTTATTGCGCGGGTGGCTGAGGGGGGTCCCCGGGCGAGGAGCCTATCTGCACGTGTTTTTGGAGCGGCGGCCATCTTGCCCTGCTCCTCTCCCGAACAGAGCGGAATCTGCACTGACTTTGGCGGGCTGGAGGAATGACGTCATCCGGACGGGACGGCGTCGCGTCATCTTCTCGCGGGAATCCCGTTCAGCCACAGGAAGCACAAATTCAAAGGAGCAGCCGGCTAGATGGCAGAGAGAGAGGGAGGGAGGGGGCTCTAAAGGCCACGGTGCCCGAGAGGGGAGGAGAGGAGTGGGGAGGGAAGGGGATCTGGAGAAAGCGAAGGTGGTGAGGGGAGGGGTATTGGAGAAAGTGAATGGTAGGGGGGGTATTGGAGAAAGTGAAGGGTAGGGGGGGTATTGGAGAAAGTGAAGGTGGGGAGGGTTTGGAGAAAGTGAAGAAGGGGGGGGTTTGGAGAAAGTGAATAAGGGGGGGGGGTTCGGGAGAAGGTGAAGGTGGGGGGGAGGGTTTGAGAAGGTGGGGGAAGGGGTTTAGAGGAGGTGCGGGTGGGGGGGTGTTGTTGTAATTCAGTTAATAAATATGATTATTTAAATTACGGGGTATAGGTTAAGGGCTAATATGCTTAGATTTGTTAATCTTGTTATAAGTATATATGTTATATAAGTATATCTAAGGTATATAAGTTATATGATGTTATAGACTATGTTATATAATGTGGGTTTGTAAATACTCTATATATAAGGGTGGGCCTTACCTGCTTAGGCATGTAACACATATATTAGGCAAGAGTTATGTAAAAGATTTGTAATAGGTAACGTTAGCTAGGGAATAAAATAAGTGTTAGGCAACATGTAGTCTGGAATATGTAATAGGTAATAGGTAATCGATAGCATGTTATGGTAGGTTACACCCGGTTTGACGTAAATAAGTAGGTAATAGTTTATCAGGTATAGCAACGCACAAATGCTAGAAGGACAATGTTAGTGGTTAAGAGATATATAAAGTAAGGTATTCAAATATAGCAAATAAGTTAGTGCTGTAGTTCGCTAGGAAGTTTAAGTTCAAAAATTCACTGAAGTTTAAGTTTTTTGTTAAATGACAGACACGCACCGGTGGGATTCGCTCCCGGCGTCGTACATGCGTTCCTCGCATAGGTCCCTGGTGAGTCAGGGCCATAAACAAGTCCCAGGGGGGTCAGTCGCCAATAGGGAAGGACGGCCGTCTCCAAAGGCCAAGCATAATGACCTACCCTTTGGGCGTCAGAGTCGCACTCGGGGGACCCCGATTCGGGCTCTGGTTTTTCGTTTGTTATTTTTTATTATCATAACTTTGTTTAATTTTTGTTTGGGATTTTGTTTTAGCCCCTATGTGTTTACCCTTGTACTGTCTCCCTCTCCCTATCCATCCCTCCCTGCCCCTTCCTCATCCGCAGGGGTTGGGTGTCGACCCGTGCGGGACGCGGGAGTCGTGCAGGATGGACACCCCAAGGACATACGTCAGCTGGGTAAGAAGACAGACGGATCGGGTGAGTCATCAAACTTTAATCTGCTACACCTTATACACAATAAAAGATGGCGTTAAATTTCTTATCACATAATGTAAAAGGCTTTAATAGCCCAATCAAAAGAAAAATAGCCTTCTCAGACTACAAAAGAAAGCGCGCAGGAGACTCACTTTAATAAGACAAGCGTGCCTAAATTCCTAGATAAAGATTACACCCAATTTTACCTATCCTCCGCGACGGTCAAAAAACATGGAGTGGCCATCTTATTGAGTAATAGAGTCCCATTCGTAAACCAGACCATTAAGCGAGACACAGACGGACGCTTCATTATACTAGTGGGTACGATACGAGAGCAATATATAACACTGGCCACAGTATATGCACCCTGCGAGCAGGATGCAGCCTTCTTTGATAGCTTCTTTCAGATCCTACGCTCCAATGCCAAGTGCAGTGTCATACTCGCGGGTGATATTAATATGATCATGCAACCGAGTTTAGATAAGTTGGGGAGAGCGGGTACTGTCAATAAAAAAGCGGTGGACTCTTTACGCAAAGGCCTCAAAGCCAACCAATTGACTGACATATGGAGGGAACTACACCCGACAGATAGGGACTACACGTTCTACTCCCACCCACATGGCACTTATAGCAGAATCGATTACTTTTTTTGTCTCCTGTCAACTGGTCCCTATGGTTTCCCAAGCAGGGATCCATGATATTTCATGGTCTGACCACGCACCGATAGAGCTAAGGTGCGAACACATCCGGACGGGCAGACCAGGAGCGAACTGGAAGCTCAACGAGTCAATCCTAAAAATCCCCGAGATATGTGAGGCGATAGGTAGTGAAATTGACCAATTCTTCCACATAAATATGGGCTCTGTAGATTCCCAGTTTATATTATGGGAGGCTCACAAAGCGACGCTGAGGGGCATATTGATCAGCACCACAGCTAGAAGAAAACGGGAAAGGGACTCTAAAATTGTTGAGCTGCAAACGAAATTACATTCCCTCACATTAAAACATAAGGGTAATGCAGACTCTCAATTACTGCAAGAATTGAAGGACACTAAAATTGAACTGAACATGCTGTTGACCTCCAGGGCAGACAATTCACTGAGTTGGTCCAAGAGGAAGTTTTACGAAAAGGCAAACAGGCCGGATACGATGCTGGCCCGGGCATTAAGAGATAGGCAAGTGAAGTTTAACATCAAAGCTATACGCTTAAAATCAGGCGCCCCCACGGCCAACCCTAAGAAAATAGTAGAAGAATTTGGCTCGTTCTATGAAACCCTATATAATGGAGAGAAAGTGGCGCACAATGCTAAAACGAGCGAGAGGCTGAGAGATTTCTTAGCCATCTCAGAGCTAGGGAGATTGACGAAGTAGAGAGGGAGGCCATGGGGGCTGATTTCTCTATTGAGGAGGTAACACAGGCCATCAAGGAACTAAAGCCCTCAAAGGCCCCAGGACCAGACGGTTTTTCTGGGCTATATTATAAGAAATATGCCAAATTACTAGCCCCTAGGTTGCTCCATGTGTTTAATGCAATATTAGCAGGAGCCCCCATCCCCAGAGAGATGTTGCAGGCGTCTATATCATTAATTTATAAACCCGGTAAGGATCCGCTGGATTGCAAAAGTTATAGGCCCATATCCCTAATTAATACTGATATTAAAATATATGTTAAATTATTGGCCAATAGATTATGTCTAATCCTACCCAGATTTATTGTAAGGAATCCGCTCCGCAGTTTACTGGTTGCCTTACCTTGCAGACTTGTGCAGTCCTGGAGCACCTCTCCTGATGTTTGCTGCAGCCTGGATTCACTCACCAAAGCAATACACACTCCCTCTGGTATCTATTGCAGCTGTGCAGCCTATCACTGCAACCTAGACTTGCATTCACACATTGGAGCAGTACCTTCACACCCCCCTCCGGGGATTGGCCCGCTGGCCTTTAAGTACTGTCTTCCCATAATGCTCCCTGCCGAGCATAGTCCTAACTGGATGTCTACTGTTTTGCCACAAGCCCTCGCTTGTTCTCCTATGCTGATACCAGGTTCCGCCCTGCGTCCTTCAGCTTCCTTCAAGCCACTTGTTCTCCTACTGCTGCGGCCAAGTTTATTCGAGCATTTGCCCGTTCTTGGCCGCAGCAGTAGCCTGGCGCGCGCCCGAGAGTGACGGGCGCGCGCCGAAGCAGCGGAAGAGCGCCCTCCGATCAGGGCGCTCTCCCTACCGCTGCCGGGTCCGCCGGGTCCCCCGGAACCCCCTGCCGCTGTCCCGCGATCGCGGGACACCAGGGCTCCCTCGGGGAGCCCCTGGACGCGCGTGCAGGGGGCGCACGCTCCCGAAGACGCGTGACCGCGCGTCTATGACGCGCGGCACGCCGAGGGGCGGCCACTAGCAAGCCGGGAAATCTCCCGGCTTGCGGATCTGGCCGCAGAGTGATAAAGCGTGTCGGTAGTGTATGCTGATACCAGGTTCCGCCCTGCGTCCTTCAGCTCCCTTCAAGCCGCTTGTTCTCCTATGCTGATACGGAGGTTCCGCCCTGCGTCCTTCAGCTTCCTTCAAGCTCCTGCTTGTTCTCCTGCGCTGAAGCAAAGGTATCCCCTATGTCTTCAGCTTCCTGCTTTCCTGCACTGAGGCAAAGGTATCCCCCGCGCCCTTCAGTCTCTTGATTCCTGCACTGTAGCGGAGGTTTCCCTGTGGATCTTCAGCTTCCTGGTTCCTGGGGCCTACTCTTTCCCTAATCTAGAGAGGCCGTGTCCTGGTTCCTGCGCTGTTACAGAGGATTCCCCAGCCGCTCAGGACTCTTGCGCTGTAGCACTGGTGCACCCGTGCAGCAAAGCGGTGTGCTATTCTGGTCTGCCTACCATCTCCTGTGACCAGTACCATGGGCCATGGTCGTCGCTCGCGCAGAGGCCAACCCCGCGCTCCTAAGCTGAAGCGGGGCTCTCCTGACTACCTGTTGCCGAACTCTTGCCTGAACAATGTTTATCCTGATATCTCCTGTCCTGACCCTGGCTTGTACAACGACGACGCTGTCTTCTCCTTTCCTGATCCTGCTACGTATGACAACGAACTGCGCAATCCGGATCAGCCTGCGCGTTCTCAGGTCTGTGCTTTTACAACCCCACCTCAGCCTCGCGGTCCGACCCTGGTTTGTGGCGAGCAGAACCCTGACAGTATGCTCGGCCACACAAACTTGGACCGCCCTGTGGTGAGGGTTGGTAAGTTTCTGTCTGAAAGCCTGTCCCAGCCTGTAAACCAGTCCCAGTGTGAATACCAGTTTATATGTGAGATAATACCCCTGATTGTGTTTGTAGGTTTAACCCCTTTGCAAAACAAATGCCGTAATGATCTCATGATGAAGGTTTACCGCCTCCGGGACTTAAAACAATCGCTGGCCGCCTGTATTTGCTTTCCTGGTTACCCTTTAACTTGGGAAAATGTGTACCCTTTAGAATTGGACGACGCCCAAAAGGAACTCTCTTCCCTGGCCTTGTCTTTAGACATTTATATAGCAAAAGAGGACCCTCTCCTCATGTTGGCTGATGCCCAAAAAACACTCCATATCCTTTCCATGACATTGGACATTTGCATAAAGGAACAGGATCCTCCCCTCGCCAGCTTCGCTGCCGCTTGGCTGTATCCCTGGTCTACCACGGATCCTTGCCCTGAGTGTATGGCCGGGTTCCCTGACACCAATGATATGTTTTCGTTAACCCCGGTTGATCAGTCCTGTGAGGTCCCCCTGGAGGATACATATGTTGCTCTACCCAGCACTAATGTTCTAGTATCAGAGAATAAGTTCATTAGTTCTCCTATTTCTAGCTCAGAAGTCCTTTCTCTAGGTCTTGAGGGTTTTCCAGCTTTAACCCCTGCCGAGCAGTCCTGTGAGGTTCCCCTGGAGAATACATACTGTATGTTTCACTAACCAACACTAAGGTTCTAGTATCAGAGAATACGTCCCTTTGTTCCCCTATTTCTAACTCCGAATCTGTCACTCCAGCTCTTGAGGGTTTTCCAGCTTTAACCTCTGCTAGGCAGTCCTGTGCGCTTTCCCCGTCAGAGAAAGAATCCCTAAGTTCTGTTCCCAGGGTTATTTCTGTATTAACCCCTGTGGGGCAGCTCTCTGAGTTTCCTTTGGTAAATCCCTGTTCTCTGTCAGCCATAGTCACGCCCCTAACTCCAGAGGAGAGATTCCTGGTCTCTCCTAATACAGAGAGAAGATTACCTATGTTTTACTCTCAGGCATTGTCTGCATTAACCCCTGTAAATTCTTGCTGCCTCCAAGTTAATGCCTTCGTTTTAGCCTCAGAGAATGAGTCCACAAGTCAGACAGCAGAGGTTGCATTGAGGGATTCCCATAACCGTACGGAGTCCCTAGATATTCTTTGCTATAAATCCCCTGCTTCAGCTCAAGTTTCCGCAGTTTCGTCTCCGAAAACTTCGGCTAAAGTTCTGGTTCCCGATAAATCTATTCAGGAGTCAGGTTTTTCCCTAAGCTTGGTAGCAGAGTTCCTTCTCCCGGGTATTTCACTGAACCAGCCTGTCGCCCACATAGCGGTGATCCCTGCTTCAGCGCATTGTTCCCATATTAGGGAGTCTGCAGTAATTTCTGGTTTCCCAGACATTCCTTACCAAATACCTACTTCAGAGACCAGTACAGTTTTAATTAACCCCCGGGTACTGTCTGAGTACTCCTCCTCTTTAAGCTTAGGGTTAAAAGCATACAGTAGTCTGTATGTCCCTCCTGGGGTTCATATTGTGTTCCCAGGAATGTTTGCTGACGCACGGTTTTCGCCCAAAAGTGACGCTTTTTCATGTAGACTAGTAAGAAACCCACACACTGTTTCTCCTTTCTCTGAATTGTGTCTTACTGGTTTTGAGACTTTGGGAGGTAGTGATTCTCCTTCAGATTCTGAATCTCTTCCTACGATGGTTATTCTGGCTGAGGGTTTCCCTGATTTCTCTCTCCAGGTTAATCCTCCAGAGATCAGTATATCTGGGGTCACTCCCTTTGTATTGTCTGAGACCATCATGCATATTTTACAAATCCTGGGGTTTAAATCTGAGCTATTTAGCTGTCCTGCCTTTGCTGAAACCCAGTCCCTCAGTACTGTGTCTAAATATGTCCCAGCAAACATGGGGTTACTCTGGGAAGAAATTAAAGCTCCTCTCTTAAAGGGTATTTTTTCTCACATGTCCAGCAAATCTAGAACCTCAGTAATTGTTTCTAAGTCACTTATCAATACATCTGATTTTTTCTCTAATCAAACCCAGACACCCTCACTATCGGGTAGGAGTCCTGTGATCAGAGATTTTGCACTAGAAAACACACCTATTCATGTTTTTGTCAGGTTAGGTACCCCTGTGGTTAGGGCCATTACAGTTTCGGAAAAGACTCCTTGTACTCCTAAGGTGCCTGTCACTCAGGTACAGACTTCCGCTTCTGATGTTAACTTCCCTCCCGCCACTACCCTGGCTCTGCCTTTTTCTCAAGATACTGATATGAAAATCCCAAGGTCTATTCCTGATTCACTGACAATACTATCTTCCAATGAAGATTTCCCAGTATTGGGGAGCTCTACTGTTGTTTGCTTCTCTGCTCCTGCCAAACCATGGTTTTGTCCCTCGGAATTTTCGGTTGCCCCTGTTATTTCCTCTCAGTTGGAAATACTCTATACATATCCCAAGATTTCGGTTCCTATGCCTGGGTTACTGCTGGCCTTGTCACCTTCCATACCAATACCGGGAGATGCTTCCAACCAGCCTATACCCTTACTAACCATTACCTGGGAGCCTTCTAGAGGAAAAATTCCTCGCAAATTCCAACATGCAGTGGTCAGCCAAGACTTTTTCTGTTACAAAGTTCCTCCTGGTGTATTCGAACAAAGTTCCTCCTGGTGTATTCGATCAACTATCAGGGCTGCTGATCCTAGAGTCCGGTTCATTTATTAAAGACTGGGCTTCCTGTAGGGGTTCTTCTGCCGTTTCTGCTCTGGAACCCTCTGGTTCTTCACAGCCCTGGATTTCCAAGTCATTTTGCGAGGCGAGCCATGTACCAAAGATGTTTCTTCCATCAATCTCATATCCTAGAACTGTACTCACCAAAGAACTGCTCGTTTACGGATGCCCTTTCCACCTAAAGAATTTTAGGAACAACTCAATGTCCCCAAGACCCATGGATGGTCCTGTCTGGCCGCAGTTCTCACCAGGGGGTGGGGGTACACTAAGGACTAACCACGAGTCTCGGGACCACGACTCTAACCCCAATCCTAGACGGTTCAGCAACAATTCCCGGTCCCCCAACTCTATGTGTGCTCATGTTCGCCCGGAGGTCTCGCGTGAAGGGGGGGGGGGTACTGTAAGGAATCCGCTCCGCAGTTTACTGGTTGCCTTACCTTGCAGACTTGTGCAGTCCTGGAGCACCTCTCCTGATGTTTGCTGCAGCCTGGATTCACTCACCAAAGCAATACACACTCCCTCTGGTATCTATTGCAGCTGTGCAGCCTATCACTGCAACCTAGACTTGCATTCACTCATTGGAGCAGTACCTTCACACCCCCCTCTGGGGATTGGCCCGCTGGCCTTTAAGTACTGTCTTCCCATAATGCTCCCTGCCGAGCATAGTCCTACTGCACCGACACACTTTATTCGAGCAAATACCCGGTATGTACCTGGCAGATACCTGGAATGCGCCGCTCCTCACCTCTGACAAGCCCCGTTGCATTTGCCTTCCCAGCCTGGGTTCATGCCTGGCTGATGGGCGGCTGATCTGTTAAATGATAATGATTAGGATTTAATAGGCTGCAATGCTTCGCGTGTCTACCAGATGGCATAAATTCATGAATTGTAATGCAGTATATATATATGTACTGTGCAGTATTGCAGCCAACGGGAATAAAATGCTTCAATCCCTGCCGGAAAATAACTCAATGCACTCGGGCAGAAAACAGTCACAAACCTCAATACACCCGGGTATACCCGAATTCGTGGGACTAGCCGAGCTCGAATAAAGTGTGTCGCCAGTGTAACTGGATGTCTACTGTTTTGCCACAAGCCCTCGCTTGTTCTCCTATGCTGATACCAGGTTCCGCCCTGCGTCCTTCAGCTTCCTTCAAGCCGCTTGTTCTCCTATGCTGATACCAGGTTCCGCCCTGCGTCCTTCAGCTCCCTTCAAGCCGCTTGTTCTCCTATGCTGATACGGAGGTTCCGCCCTGCGTCCTTCAGCTTCCTTCAAGCTCCCGCTTGTTCTCCTGCGCTGAAGCAAAGGTATCCCCTATGTCTTCAGCTTCCTGCTTTCCTGCACTGAGGCAAATGTATCCCCCGCGCCCTTCAGTCTCCTGATTCCTGCACTGTAGCGGAGGTTTCCCTGTGGATCTTCAGCTTCCTGGTTCCTGGGGCCAACTCTTTCCCTAATCTAGAGAGGCCGTGTCCTGGTTCCTGCGCTGTTACAGAGGATTCCCCAGCCGCTCAGGACTCTTGCGCTGTAGCACTGGTGCACCCGTGCAGCAAAGCGGTGTGCTATTCTGGTCTGCCTACCATCTCCTGTGACCAGTACCATGGGCCATGGTCGTCGCTCGTGCAGAGGCCAACCCCGCGCTCCTAAGCTGAAGCGGGGCTCTCCTGACTACCTGTTGCCGAACTCTTGCCTGAACAATGTTTATCCTGATATCTCCTGTCCTGACCCTGGCTTGTACAACGACGACGCTGTCTTCTCCTTTCCTGATCCTGCTACGTATGACAACGAACTGCGCAATCCGGATCAGCCTGCGCGGTCTCAGGTCGGTGCTTTTACAACCCCACCTCAGCCTCGCGGTCCGACCCTGGTTTGTGGCGAGCAGAACCCTGACACTTATAGACCCAGATCAGTTCGGGTTCATTAAAGGAAGACAGGCAGCGGACAATACACAGCGATTTATTGATCTGGTAGAATTGGCTAACACAAATAACACTCAAATTATATTGTTAAGTCTGGACGCAGAAAAGGCTTTTGATAGGATTGACTGGCCTTACCTGAAGGAGACGCTCGCGGCATTTGGCTTTGGGGATCGGGTGAGTGGGGCAATTCTTTCGCTCTATTCAGGACCTACCGCCAGGGTGATACATCAGGCTTTCCGTCCCTCCCTTTCCAAATTAAAAGCGGCACAAGACAGGGATGCCCGTTGTTCCCACTTCTGTTCGCCCTTTGCATCGAACCCCTGGCGGCGCAAATCAGAAACAATCCGGACATCTCAGGGTTAAACGCGTACTCTCAATGTCATAAAGCGGCCCTATACACAGATGATATCCTACTAATTATCTCGAAACCCCTCACTTCCCTATCAAACCTATTTGACTTATTAGACAGATAAATTAATCTAAATCTGAAGCCCTCAACATCAATCTCCCTAGACATGTAGAGAAGCTGCTACAATTAAACTTTCAATTTAACTGGCAACAGAAATATATAAAATACCTAGGAGTATACATTGCCAAAAACACCAAAGACATATACAGTGCAAATTATCCCAACCTAATTCGGACATTGAAATCTGACCTACATAAGTGGTCTTCTAAAAGGATCTCCTGGATAGGTAGGATACATAGTGTTAAGATGAACGTACTCCCCCGTATCCTATACCTCTTCCAGATGTTACCGGTGCCACTCAGACTGAAAGACTTGCTCTCACTTCAGTCTGAAATCTCAACATTTATTTGGGGAGGGAAAAAACCGAGAGTCAACAAATTAAATATGAAAAGACCTGTACTAGCGGTACCCTGCCTGCTTTCATACTACAAAGCGGCTCAATTAAGCCAAATTGTTCAGTGGCAATCCAACCCGCAATTGAAAAGGTGGGTGGAGCTAGAAAGTGCTGCATGTGCTCCACTAAAACTCAGCAACTTGATTTGGCTACCTAAAACAGCGCAATGATTTGCTGGCTCGCCGCTTTCCTCAATGACCAACTCGTTGTCTGTCTGGGAGGCTACTAAGATTAAATGCTCCCTTACAACGGCTAACTCTTCAATGTCCCCAATTTGGAACAGTCCTAAGTTTGCACCGGGCCTGCTAGGGGGAGATGTGTTAATTTGGAAACAAAAAGGATATACACGGATCAAAGACCTGTAGGGTTACAATAGAAAGATTAAAACATTTGACCACGTCAGATTAGAAAAAGATATGCCCCACTCAGAATTTTTTAGATACCTCCAACTCCGAGCATTCTATAACAAATTTGCCCCTTACCCCCCCTTGACGAACTTCGAAAAGCTCTGTCTGGCAGAGACCGACACTAGGGGACTCACATCCCAGCTGTACAGAGAGGTGATCGATTCTGTAGGCTCCAGACAGCAGCCTCCATCATTTAGGATCCAATGGGAAAGAGATCTAGGAGAGACCTTGGAAGAGGAGGAGTGGAGCGCCATATATCTGGCCACAGCAAAAAGCTCTATTTGCACCACACTAAAGGAGAACGCATATAAGGTCCTAATGCGGTGGTACCTCACCTCATTGAAATTATCTAGGTTCGCACCAGGATCCTCCTCATTGTGTCCTAAGCAATGCGGGGGATCGGCCGACCTGTTACATATGCTGTGGTCTTGCTCGCGAATCTCCCCAGTGTGGAAAGAAATTAGAAATTGGATACAGAGGATCTTTGACCTCACTATTCCCCCGGACCCATGGCTGTTCCTCCTGAACAGACCATTAACAGGTCTGTCCAAAGCAAACAATAAATTAAAAGTACATTTTGCAATAGCAATGCGGTGTGAGATCGCAGCATTATGGAAACGTCCCGATATCCCAAGCATCCCAAAGATTCGGAATCGCATGTGGCTTATATGTCAGATGGAAAAGTTGACGAGTTTAGTTAACGACACTGGCACTAATTTTCTAAAAGTCTGGATGCCTTGGCTGGCACAGACAGATATTCCCGGGGTTGAGAGTAACACAATATGGCTATTATAGGTATAGATGCGTTCTCCTTTGGGAGTGAGATCCCGAACTGAGAGGAGAACACAGGTACACAGACAGGACAACTGCGGAGACCACCTGACTAAGACGATGTAGGAAAGGCAGTGATATGTCGATGGTGATTAGTGGGTAGTGCCCGGAGCGGTGCCCCTCCCCCACCCTCCCTTTCCCTCCCCCTTTTTTTTATTTTTTATTATTATTAGTTTATTATTATTTATTATTACTATCATTGTTGTTATTTCCGGCTGAGTAGGGCTCGAAAGGCCAGAGATTTTTTCAAGTTATATAACAATGTACAGTTGAGATTACTCTACAGTTTACATGTATTGTGTATTGTACAGTGTATCTTATGTCTCAAATTTGCAATAAAATCTAAGTTACAAAAAAAAAATACATCAATCCCCCCCCCCCAAAACACATACAGTACAATAATGTGCAAAATAACTATTATATAGATAGGGATAATAGATTATTTGCCCATTATTAAACACATTAACTAGCATAATAAAATAACTCAAGTTCTACTCACCTCATCAATCAGAAGCCCCCTCGCCAGCATAATCCGTGTCCTCCGTTGCCAACAAAATACATAGCCAATACATTGCAATTACATTCAGATATCAATTAACCCCTTAATCACCTTATCGGATAATAACCGCAAAGGTAATTAAGGGGTTAAGCCACCCTGGCCCGATACCCACCCTTCACCCATTCATTTGTACAGTGGCTTCATCAAGGTAAGGAATGATTGTTTATTTATATGTGGGTTTTTCTCATAGTGTATATGTGCAGAGGGTCTCCGGAGCTGAACTGCTTTGGTTTTAGGTCCGGGGACCCCCTACCTCCCGAGATACAGGCCCCTTTATGGGGTGCCGGTATCCCTCTGCTTTGTTTATATTCCGCGGTCACGTGATCGGGACATTTAAATTCAGAGGGATACCGGCACCTCATAAAGTGGCCTGTATCTCGGGAAGCTGGAGGTCCCCGGACCTGAAACCAATGCGGTTCAGCTCCGGAGACCCCCTGCACATCTACACTATGAGTAAAAATTGTTTTGATATATTTTTATTTTGCCGATGTTTGCGCAGAGAGAGTGGCGGATCTCTCTATGCTGCAAACACATATCGGCAGAAACGGCGTATCGCCAGGTTATCGGGAGCCAGGCTTTTTTTATCACCGGCTCATCTGCGTTTTGCTTTTGCAGTAATTCGCCAGGGATTTGGCAGGGATTCGGCCCTTCCTGAATACTGCAAGGGCAAGTCGCCAAAATCATGCTGATAGGGAACACTTGGCGAGAGCACTTTTTCGGCGCTAACTGCATAGAGCCCTAAGACTGGGTTCTCTTTTTTTAGAATGGAGAAAGGAAAGAGAACACATCTTCCCAGAGGTGGAGATTATAAAACCCCATATAGATTCCATGCTTCCCCAAAGTTCCAAAAAAAGGAAAAACGAACCAGAGGAAGGAGAGGGGGTACTAATAGAAATCATGTAAAGAAAAATTCGTATCCAAATATTTTTAATATCAGTAAATACCAATTGACCAATGTTGAAAAAAAGGTGCTTGGTAAAGGCTTAACCTTTGCTCCAGTTTGTGGGCCAAATAGTTTTAATCTTTATATAGATGTCCACAAATTTGCTAGGAAGTTAGCCTCAAAGAAATACTTTGCACGTGATGCAATTAGTAATCAGATTAACCAAGCACCTAATGATACTATGTCCAATAGCACTTTACCCAAGACCTTCAAGAAACGCTCTACGTTCTATCCAAAAATTTAACAGGGGCATTTAGTTAGTTCATTTGTTGACATGGTGACAATGGAGCTAGAGCAGTCAAGTCGGTCTTACAAAATTAAAAGAGACAATTTGAGTGTTCAGGAAAAGGTGGCCTTACCAGAATTAGAGAATAACACATCAGTGGTGATCAAACCAGCTGATAAGGGGGGAGGTATAGTGGTGATGGACAAAGATTACTATATACAGGAGACCATGAGACTACTTGGAGACATCTCCACATACCTCCCCCTTGCTGCTAATCCACTAGTAATATTTGAAATTGAGCTCAATACTTTGCTTAAAAGTGGTTTAGAAAATGGGGCCATCACCCAAGAAGAGATTGATTATTTGCTTATTACACATCCATGCACTCCAATATTTTATTTTATCCCCAAAATTCACAAACATTTAACTCAACCACCAGGAAGACCTATAATTTCAGGCATATCATCTATTTCATCCAACCTATCACAGTTCATAGATCATCATTTGCAACCCCATGTCACTCAGATCAAATCTTATGTGTGTGACACTACACATATTCTACAGATCCTTAGAGAGCTGGAATGGAAACCCGGCTATATATGGGTCACGGCTGATGTAGCATCGCTATATACCGTGATTGACCATACGCTGGGCTGCCAGGCCATATCTCGGAAATTGGACTCAGACCCTTCCATTACTCCTGTTCTTAAAACTTTTCTACTAGATAGTATTCGTTATATATTAACACATAATTATTTTTATTTTAATTCACAGTATTATTTACAGGTGTGCGGTACTGCCATGGGACCAGGTTTGCCCCGAGTTATGCCAACTTATTTATGAATAGTTGGGAAGAGGACTGTATTTGGAACAACTGTCCTCTCAGGGCAAACCTGGTGCTCTGGCGCCGCTACATCGACGATGTCATATTTGTTTGATCTGGAAGTCAGGAACAACTTGACACATTTTTTGGGTATCTGAACTGCAACGATAGGAACCTTTCATTTACATTTCAACAAAGTACAAAAGACATAAACTTTTTAGATCTACATATACACATAGTTGACAACGTCATTCATACAAAAACTTTCTTTAAGCCAGTACAAGCAAATAATTATCTGAGGGCAGACATCCAACATAATCCTCAATGGATACGTAATATACCTAAAGGCCAGTTCGTTCGCCTGAAACACAACTGCTCAGACAAAAGAGATGTTTGCAGTTCAGGCTAACGAGCTAAAACATAAATTTGTGGATAGGAAGTATCCAAAGGCCATATTGGATGAAGCATTGTTGCAAGTAGATATGATAGAAAGGGACACACTACTAGAATATTAGAATTCGAACAAACAGCAATCTACTGAGTCCAACCATTCGGTATTTTTTGTGACACAATATAATGAGATGGCACCAAAGATACGTAAAATCATAAGTAAACATTGGCTAATACTCCTTATGGATAATACATTAGCCCAAATTCTACCTGCAAAACCAAAAATTATTTTCACTAAGGCCACCAATCTCAAATCCAAATTGGCTCCTAGCTGTCCATTAGATAATCCTGGTAAGGTCTCAATTTGTTCCAGTACAGGTTTCTTTACATGTGCACAATGCACAGCATTTTCACATAGTTTTAGTGCTAGGACATTTAAATCTAATGTCACCTCCAAAATGTACCCGATTAAATCATTTATAAATTGTCATTCCACATTTATTATATATTTACTTCAGTGCCCCTGTGGCTTACAATATGTGGGTAGGACTGGGAGGACTTTCCAAAGAAGAGTGTACGAACATATTTATAATATTAGGAAGGGACTAACATCCCATAGTGTCTCCCATCATTTTCTTACACACCATAACCAAAACCCACAGGGGCTGGTGTGTCAAGCAATAGAAACTGCCCCGGCCAATTGGAGAGGGGGAAATAGACTCAATCAGATCAGTAGGCGTGAAGCCTACTGGATCTATGAGTTAAAAACCCTCTCCCCAAATGGTCTGAATATAGACTTTGAGTTGGGAGTCTTTTTACAATAGGCACTCTCTGGCTCCATTCAATCTTGTAGTTCTCCTTGACTGTACCGATATATATGATTAGCATTGCTAGGAGGTAGTGAGGTTTTTGTTATGGCATTTGTATAAACATTGCATGTTCTCCGTTTATTGTTTATTGTTTTTTGTTTATTGTATTTTCGTTTGTATTATGTTAGCAAGGCTGTCTATTGGTGCTAGATGTGATTGGCATATACTGTAACCAATCGCAAAAAGTTATAGTAGAGGTGATTGGCGATATTTAGCCAATCACAGTCGATGTACCTGAATTTAAACATCCAATTTCTAGAACCATACTATTACCCCTGAAGAAGTGACGCGCAGGCGCACGAAATGCGTAGGGTCAGAGTTCAGAGCTATTCGGAAGGGACTCTTGTGAACAGCGTGGCAGGCGTGCATCAACAAACAGGAAGAGGCTTTTCTACCCGAGGTCCACCTTCAGCGTCGGAGAATTTGTTCCAGCGGCGCGGGGCTGCACTGGAGTGCTTGCGTAGGCACTCTTCTGTCATCGGAGGACAATCATCACCTCTCTGCGTGTGACGCACATTGCCTGCATACTTGTTTCATTTTGTGAGTAGGTTTTCGGTTTTACCCCACTTCCTCAGCGAGTCTCATATTTTAGCATTTTATGTTTTTATGTTGTTGCATTAAAATAGCTCTTTTTATTATTTTCAGTCTTGCTATTGTTATTTGTTGTCTATTGTGTGTTCAGTTTTGTCTTGTAAGTGTTTTGTTTGTCTTATTCAGTGTACACTATGATTTGTTTTTGTGCTTGATTCCACATATTCCGGGATCCACGACTGTGGGCTCATCCAATCATCAAGCCTTCAACAGTGTCTCTGCAACCCCTCTACATATTGTTGTATACATTTGCCTCGCTAAATAGCTCTGCTTTTTGACACTTATATACTGTACATATATATATATATATTTTGTGGGGGTTCTTAAAATTAGCTTTCTGGGGTTCTGTGTGTTGTTTTCCTGTCATAGAAGCCCTGGTAGACCTGCAGGCTGTTACAGGTTAATCCTGGTGCTTTGACCCCCCTGCTCTCTGATTGATAGGAGAGGCTGTGTTATAGTGGTTGGGTGTAGCCAATTGTGGTACAGACACTATGCCCTCCCCTTCTTGGTGTCAGAGAAGAGTGCCAAAGTGAGTAGTCAGTTCTAGTCTGGAAGTTGGAGAGATTGGAAGGGCTGTGAGTCTCTCCCATCCGGGATGAGCGTGCACCCCAGCCCCCTAAGGGGCTATATTAACCAAGACCTCTCTACTATCAGAGGTCCCGCACCATCCAGAGTCTGGGGACCTTTCTATTCATCTGTATATATATATATATATATATATATATATATAGAAACACAGAAAAAACAGGCGCACTCATAGCGTAAAAAGGTATAACAATATTTATGGAGTAAAGGATTTAAAATGCACACTCACAAACATAGGTTAATAAAAAGCAATTTTGAGTATAACTCAGCCAGCCCGACACAGGAACCCGGTACCAGATGACTTCAGTGTCCGGTGTAGATTCACTGCAGCAGCCTCTATGGACGCCTTCGCAGCCCGGAAAACACGAGGGACGCCACCTTCCTCTCAATCCGGCATCACACATTGAGTTCTCGGCTCCAGGTATCGCGAGAACTCAGTGACGTCAGTGGATATAGCCGGAACAAGTTCACATACGTGTATTCAGTGGACGGCTGAGATAAATGTTTCCAAAGAAACAACAAATGCTATAGCTGGCTTGTGAGTGAATAATTATTAAAAATGGAACAATAAACCTCCACCAAACACTCTCTACGCGTCATCTGGTACCGGGTTCCTGTGTCGGGCTGGCTGAGTTATACTCAAAATTGCTTATTTTTATATATATATAGCAAATGGAAATATTACTGTATGCTCATTTGCATGTCTTAGACAGATCTGCAACCCTGCCTTTCACCATTATTACCCAACACTTCCACTGTAGCAAGGGATTCTGGGAAATACCATGCAAATGAGCACACAGTGCCACATATTGCTTTAAAACCATTTAACATGGTCCCCTATAAGCTTAAACTTGCTGCTTTTCACAGCTTTGAGCACAGCCTGGGTTAAGATGCATAGCCAGTAAACCCTCCCACAGACAGCTGTTTCGACCTTAATGGGTCTTATCAGTGTGGAGTTGGTTATACTGGCTTTGCAAAATGAAGCAGGGATAGGTTTCACCACACTTAGTTAAATAGAAGAGAGGTGGGACACTGCTCAAACCATAATATCATGTTAGGAAAACAGATAGAAGTGAGCCTGATGCACAGGGGTAATGGCTATATAATAACAGAAAAAAAGTGGCAGAGGTCACTGAAAGTCCCCTATATGTTGGACTCAAGGCTGGGTGGAAAGTACCAAATTAGTGTGAAAAATCTAGTCACAGAAAGCGTGTGTTCCAAGGAAGCTAAACCCTAAAAGTGTCACGTTGAAGACACAACAATTTAGCTAATCCTAACAATCATATGCAAATATATCTAATGATGGGTCAATAGTATCACCCAATCGAAATGATAAGGAGCAAACACGTATCCTGATCACATAACACACAAGTAAGGTAAATGTCTAAAAGGTATAAGTATACCACAGTATGGACCAATAAATGTCCCAAAAGGATGGTAAAGTAGATACTAGGGGATACAAATACCCACTGAAAGACTAATGTCTAGGTAAATGATCAAAGTAAAAACCATAAATCCACGGAAGTATGTCTCGTAGCCTTAAGTATAATAGTGATATCCACAATTAAAAATGCAGAAGTTGCCAAAAAATAAAAAAAACTTTAATAAACAATTATATCGCCGAAAAACACGAAAAGAGGAAAAAACAATAGTATATTAAAATGCCCCTGGCTGGGAGAGGGTAGCACAAATAATATAAGGGGGAAAAAAACACTGAAAATAATCATAATGATAAATCAAAATGTGAGATCCCCAATGTGACTACTAAACAGCTTAATAACCCTGTTGGTATAGTCAAAAGGGAGCACAAGGTAACAAGCAGGGCGTATACATATACAATTAAGTATGAGTCTAATCATCAGATGGTAGCATAAGTATATACTGGATCCACCTGAGAAAGTTGTGAATAAAAACACAAGTCTGAGGATATGTTTTGCAGAATGACAGATAAGTTTATTGCTTTGTGCGGTGCACACGCAGAGGAGAGTTTCAAAATAAAACTCTCCCAACGACATGGTGGCATACAGGCCTTATTTATACACAAAATACTAAACCCACGCCCCCTATACAAGGTTGCGTGTCGTCACTACGTAAACAAAATATGAACATGAACACATTGAGTTAAAGTATTATTATGGGATGCCTAAATGAAATGATTCAGCAATATTCCTTATACAAGCCGGTGACTTTTACTCTACATACAGAACTTCATGCCCCCCCCACCTTCGGAATGAGACACTGTGCCTATCAGTCTCGTATTTTCATAATATTGGCACGTTGCACCCATTCTCAAGGTTTTTTTCCAGTTAGCTGCTTGGCTCATTATCACTTTAAAAATTGAAAGCAAAAATCCCTTTCAAACCGTTCATCTCATAACCCGTTCACTCAGACAAAATCTAAGATGGATGCTGACTTAAAATGGTTGCTTAGATCCAAGTGCTGTTATGTCAGACCCCCCCCTTACGTCATATTCTCACTTTGTCACTCCCTTCTTTTTTTTATTCTTAAAACATAGCTTTTGAGAATTAAGTTTATGATGATAGTCCAGGGATAACTCAGAGGACAAGGGCGCGTGCCCTTCACTGTCATAGTCTCGTAAGGCGCTACGGCCAATATGTCTTTTGATGAATAACTGTGGTCGGCATCTTCTTTCTTCAAGGGACTGCTGTTTCTGCCATCTGTAAAGAGTGGCATCAGATTGGGGGAGGGGGTCGCACATCTGTGGATCATACCTTTGCAACACGTGACACACACATATATGACAACAAGTAACACCCCTAAACACACCAAAGCATTCAAAAATTTTGCTCAAAGTGATTTAAGCCATTCACCTAACCCCAGAGGGTCCCATTCCATCCCATCTTCCTTTCTAAGCCTCTTTTGAATCCTTCTATTTCATCTAGTTCATGCTGCACATTGCTACTCTGATCTGGAATAAAAACACAACATTGTTCCTCCATTAGGACACATACCCCTCCTTTTGAAGCTAAAACATAGTCTAAAGCAATTCTGTTTTGTAAGGCCATAAGCCTTATTTGAACCTGTTCTTGGTTTAATGATGAAATAAAAAATTGCAAAATTAAAGCTACATCCTTCCAGTAAATTGTTATCTAACTAAACATAAATTTTTACACAGGTTTCATTGGTTGGTGGAGACACTTCACCCATAAATTGATTCTTGTTCCTAGTGTGTGATACACCCTTTAAAGAAGTTCCCTTAAAAAATTGGCAAAATACAGAAATTATACACATAATACTAAAAACCGTATTTTATGCAAGCAACCTTTCTTTGTGTAAGGATGCAGGAGTCACGCCGCGCTGGGCATTATTTTTTTCACGATTCAATTTTGTCATCTCCTTCATTCCTGTCTCCAAGAATCTTAAAGCGGACGCCCTCTCTCGACAGTTCCTTGCAGAGGACAAATCTGAAGAACAGCTAGAGACTATCATTCCTTCCAGAAGTATCCTGTCCGCCAACTCCTTTGATATTATGGGCAAGATTCAATCCGAACAATCCCAGATTCCTAAAGGGCTCAAGGTTCCGGAGGGAAGACTCTACACGGCATTCCAACACCGCAAAAAGGTTCTCGAATGGTGTCATTCTTCTAAATCTGCAGGACATCCGGGGATACGGAAGACCAACGACCTCGTTCAACGCACCTTCTGGTGGCCAGAGAGGGCTAAGGATGTAGAGGAGTTTGTCAAAGCGTGTGGTACTTGCGCTCGCAACAAGGTACCTCGGGTCAAACCAGCAGGCCTTCTTCTTCCTTTACCCATTCCAGACCGTCCCTGGAACCATATTTCTATGGACTTCATTGTAGAGCTTCCAGACTCCAAGGGAAAGAATACGATTCTTGTGGTCATTGATCGTTTTTCCAAACAGACGCACCTTGTTCCTTTGAGGGGTCTTCCGAATTCCTCCCGCCTTGCGGATGTCTTCATTCAGGAGATTTTTCACCTTCATGGGGTGCCAGCAACCATTGTTTCGGATCGTGGATCTCAATTTGTATCAAGATTTTGGCGTGCCTTTTCCCGAAAATTGGGGATTTCACTTCAATTCTCTTCAGGATACCACCCACAGACCAATGGGCAGACGGAGAGGGCCAACCAAAACCTGGAACAGTATCTTCAATGTTTTATAACCGATACGCAGGAGGATTGGGTGGATCTGCTTCGTTGGGCCAAATTTGCTCTTAACTCTTCGCAATGATTCCACTCAAGAATCTCCATTTTTTATTAATTGTGGCTTTCATCCTTCCCGTTTACCCTTCTCCTCCCTATCCTCAGGAGTACCAGCGGTGGACAAGCGCATCTCCCGGCTGAAAGACTTATGGACAAGGATTCATTAGAACTTAAAGGTAGCCACAGGGAGACAGAAACTCCAGGCAGATCGTCTTCGGCGTCAAGTACCGGAGTTTGCTCCAGGAGACAAGGTGTGGCTTTCTTCCAGGAATATCCGACTAAAGGTTCCTACCATGAAGCTTGCTCCCAAGTTCCTCGGTCTCTTCCCCGTGGTTAGGAGGGTTAATCCTGTGGCTTACCATCTACGCCTTCCACCTTCGATGAAAATACTTTCGGTCTTCCATGTATCTTTACTTAAACCAGTATTTCAGAGTCCTCGCTTTTCCAAGAATACTTCTCCTCCACTTCCTCTTATGATTCAAGGTCAACAGGAGTACGAGGTCCAGTTTATCTTGGATTCCAGGATTTCCAGAGGAGGAGTACAAAACCTGGTTCACTGGAAGGGGTTCGGACCTGAGGAACGTTCATGGATTCCCCATCGGGATCTTCACGCACCTCGCCTTCTTCAGGCTTTTCATCGTAGGAATCCCTCCAAGCCTTGTCATGGACGCCCGGAGCTCGCTCCTGAAGGGGGGGTACTGTAAGGATGCAGGAGTCACGCCGCGCACGGCGTGCTCCTTACTCACCCGCGGCTCTGCCTGGGCCTACCGCGGCTCGCATGGACTCCTTCCCCATGGCGCCGAGCTCCGGTCCTCCTATGCGCGCGCGCACACATCAAGTCTCCTCTTCTGCCCTCGGTTCAGGGCGTGGGTCCACGCACGCAACTACAGACGCTGCCACATGGAGGCGCGGCCACACAGGGGCGCACCAACCTTTTAAAGACGCAGTACCCTTTTTCAATGCCACAATACAATTCACCAATACTTCTAGGATTTATAGCTCCTCCTCCAGGAACTCATCTAGACCTATCCCTGTCTCAGCCTGGCCCATTCACACAACCCCACCTTGCTACTCGGCTATTGGTTCCTCATACCTACATATACCCTCCAGATTCATTAACTCGTCGGCTGAGCATAGAACCAGTTGTTCTCATCACTCTCTGCCTCCCTAGTTCTGTTTCACAGATTCCTCGTGTACCGGACCGGCTTCTGCTACGTCTTCCTGCACCTCTGGCATTCCGAACTCGGCATACGGCATCATGACTCTCCCTCTCTGGCATTCCGATTCTGGCTTATGGTAAATGATAACGTCTCTCTCTCTAACCCCGGACTTGGCTACCGCACCCTCTACCATCCGTACCTCTCCTACCCCAATCCCGGAATCCCAGATCACTCTTCAATCAAGACGTGCCCTCGTGGCTGTGGGTGGCGTAATAATCTTTCCCACCTCAGCACCGCGGTCCCGTCTCGTTTGTGGTGAGCACATCCTGACACTTTGGATATGCAGTTGCTAGATAAAGGAAATTGCATCTATCTCTATCATCATATATTTTAAGAATCATCACAACATTCTATTACTGAGAATTGAGGGGTTTTGGTATCTGTGGAAGCGAAATGCATGATCCTCACCCCTACACGCATTGTATACGTCATTCACTCAGAATATCAGAACAGACAATGTCTGCGATGGATCAAAATGGCTGACTTATGATCCTTTCCTTGTGGCTGACACACGCTCCTAGGTGAACCCCTCCTTTCGGTGGAGGTGCAACACACTTCTGGATCAAAGTTTTGCTGCACATGACACATACATAGAGAGTGATGAGTACTGCCAAAACACATACAAGAGCATTCACAAGCCACGCTTCCAGGAAACCAATCCTCCCATTAAGGCTCAATTGTACATACACCTTAAATTTCTAACTTAACACACTCTAAAGAATAAAAATATTGAGTCTCTGAAAAAATGAAATGTTCTGATAAAACCAGGCCTTAGCCTGGTGTCTTATTTTCCTCGTTGGGTAACGGTTAGAGTTTTGACTCGGCAAGACGTTAACTTGCTGCGGCTGTGCTTTAGGTGACTTTGGTCTTTGGTGGCGCTGGAACGTTTGGTGGAGCTGGAACGAGCTTAACGTGCTTTGGATCCAGGGAAAGAACTCTGCCACTTTAATTGCTGTATTGATGGTTACTTTAGGCCTTTTCACCTGGGATGAAAAGCATGCTTGCGCAGGAAATATGTGACTATTAACCCCATCTCGAGTAGGTGCACTTTCAACGTTGCCTAGAGAGACTCAAAAAAATGTTTTAGTTGCATACAACTTATTGTTTTATTACCAATAACATGGTCCTTAATTCGTTCCTTTGGACTGCTGATAGTCACAAGTCATCCCATATGTGTCTCATAGGGAGATAATTTATACCTAGGACTAAATTCTTGTATCAATGTGTTTACTCCTGTCTTAGCATCCGCATATAGACAGAGGTATTCCCTATTAATGTTCCTCAAATTAAAACTAAGTAGCCACTGTGAACCTGACTTTGATACAATCTAAGTTCCTGAAACTTTGGGGCCTCATCCCTTGCCTAACCACTTGCTTCCATAATTAATTCTATCCTGTCTGCAGGCCATATCCCTAAGACCTGGGAAACTACCAGAGTTTGTCCCAATCTTCAAAAGTGGGGACAAAAAAATACTGTCTCAAACTACAGGCCAATCCCTCTTCTCCCAATATTATCCACAGTCATGGAAAAATATTCACTCCCAATTAAGCAATTATTTTAGACATACAAATTTCCCTAGCCAATCCCTATCTGGCTTTAACCCCAAACACTCCACTGTAACTATTCTGCTAAAAATTTGAAATGCCTTGTATATAATGCATACCTTATTCACTTATGTAACTGCTTTTGCAACTATGTATCCCATGTATTTAACCCTATGCACAAGACACACCCACAAATGAGAGGTGACTCCCAACTTCACCCCTTCCTGGTAAACCCATTCTAGATTACACAGCACTTTTTTTGACAATAACCACTGCTTACGGACACCTTTGGAAAAAATAAATGGTTAAAAGTTATAACATACATCACATTCAGTTAATAGACAAATGATTTTGTATAAGACTTCACACTAATGTCTTGCTTTATATAATCTCTTTGCACAGTGCTGAGCACACGGTCAGCGTTATAATTTTAAAGACACTCTGCATATTCATCTGACTAAAGAAAAAAATTATTTTATAAGACTTGTTCCTGGGCAAAGAGCCATTTTGTTTCTGGGCGTTTCGCCAATTGACCCTGAAAAGATAAGATAACGGCACACCACGGCTTCTTCCTGAAAATAATTATTAGATTGAAACTTTCGCTTAAAGTTTAAATACATGGAGCTTTATCCAGAGCCCTAAGAACTACAATTTTTTATGGCCTCTCAAAAATTAACCCACAGGCTTTTATATAGCTGAGGTTTATATAACTTCTTAACACACAAATAAATCCACACGCTCATGCTATTTCCCTACACTCAGTTCTTTTTAATGCTTTCTGTTTTGAACTTTCATTTTCACTGACTTCATTCACTACAAATTTATGCTATCCTGTTGCAATTCTGTCCTTTCTCAAGCTACACACACCTATTTCTCTCCATTAATCAACACTCACAAGTCTAACCCCACACTAACTCTTCCTTCATCTCACCTCAGGACTTTTGCTGCCTATTTTAAGAAAGAGGTTGAATCCATACACCAGAACATTCCCTCTTTTTCCTCCTATCCTACTTTGCTTCCTACTCTCTTCCTGCTTTCCTTGACCCTTTCTCCCTCTACTCTGCTACATTTCCATTCTCCTTCAAACATGTAATAGTTATACCATGACTCAAAAATAGCAAGCTTGACCCTACCTGTCTTTTTAAATACTGAACTTGTCTTGTATTCTCTTGCTTGCTCCATTTGCTCAACACCCATTCTCTCCTTAACCCTCTACAATCTGACTTCTGCACTGCTCCTTCCACTGAGACAATTCTCACTAAAATAACTGATGACCTATATGCTGCTAACGACAGAGGTCATTACACTCTGCTCCTATTACTTTCTGCAGCATTTGCCTCTGTGGACCACACTCTTCTTTTTTCTCTGTACACACTGAGACTCTGAGTGACCTAATAACATCTCTTAGGTTTAAATATCACCACTATGCTGACGACACCCTCATTTACTTTTCAACCCCTGACCTTACACCTGCCATACAAACCTAAGTTTCTGAATGTCTCTCTGTTATCTCATCCTGGAAGGCCCACTTTTGCCTTAAACTTAACATGGCAAAAACAGAATTCCTCATACTTCCTCCCAAACCTGACCCTATTATCTCCTTCCACTTTACTCTTGAATCTTCCATCCATTAGCCTAAGCACGCTGCTTAGGGGTCACTCCCAACTCCTCTCTCATACATTACTCTTGACTCTTTCATTCAAAACATTTCTATAACTGTCGCTTTTTCCTCCACAATATCACAAAGATACACCTGTTCCTCTGTTGCTCAACTGTTAAAAACTCTGATACAGACCCTCATTCTCTCCCATCTTGAAATAACTGTAATCCCCTGTTATCCCGCCTTCCTGACTTTCACCTGTCTTCCCTACTATCTATTCCCAAACGCTGCTGGAGAATCACTCTACTCTTTAAACTCTGATTCTGCATTTCCCCTCCTGAAATTCCTCTCCTGGCTTCTAATCAAATCCTACTATCTCTGTACACTTTCCCTACCTACCAATTAGATTGTAAGCTCCTCAGAGCATGGACTTCTCTTCCTTAATGTTACATTTATGTCTGGATCACTTATTTCATGACCTATTACCTTTACCATTTGCTACCTATATGATTACGATGTGCACCACTCCTGTGAAGCGCTGTGCATATTAATGGCGTTATTTACATAAAAACATACAATACAATATATACTTCAAACAATGCTTGTGAGCTTTAATCCGTTTTTTTAAACACAAAATATTCCCAAACATATCCTTATCCTATAGAAATAAAATTGAAATGTGTTTTTACTGGTTAAACACAATACAGAACACACACAATACAAGAAACTTCTCTCATACACAGCCAAACAACATCACAAAAATAACGAACAAATAAAAGAAAGACATTTTTCCCCTATTACCCAACAATTTCACCCTGCAACTATATTAATAAAAGTTCCCTTCTCTTTCTTTATTCTCATAAATAACCTGAATTTAAAACTACTCTGATGCTCCGGAGCTTTTGAGTTAATTTTCTTATCTTAGCACATTCCTCGCGCTGGAGAAAAAATGGGGGCATGCTCTGTGCTGCTGCGTTTCTGATTCTCTTTCTTGCAGACATTTGATTTCATTGTGAGCAAATAATATTCCTGTTTTCGTACGTACTTGCAAGTTTTTTGGATGGTGATTTGTGCACACAGGTGATACTTAGCATGGTTTATCTTTCACACAGGTAATCATTCAGGAAAAATTCATTAGGGTATCAAATCCATCTAGCCACTCTCCATTAAGGGCACAACAATTTTACTTGCCGGCACCGAAACTTGATATCAGGAAATGATTTATAACCACTTATTGCATGTGGGGAAATGGAAGGAAAAGCTTATACGTTCACAACTGATTTCTGCGGCGTCCGCCAGCCGGGCTTGCCATGCTTGACTTTATCCACAAAAACCTCATAAGATCCAAAGATTTATACTACCACAGACACACAGGGATTACTGAAAGTTAGAAGGTTCCACTATGAGCCCTTACGTTCGCATTCTTACGAATAAGAAAACCGGTGCGGCTGCTCATAGGTTCACGCTTCCTTCCATAGTAATTTATTGCAAACAAACTTTTTTCATTGGGGTGGCATGTTTTTCACTGGGACTTGCATGTGTATTTTCATTGAACTTGCATGTATTTTTCATTGGCCAACAAAACATATTTATATTGTCTCTTCTTGTTCTCTGTATCCATTCTTTATTATTTTTGTCTGCAGACACACAACCTCTAACGGCAAATTTTGAGAACTTTGGTTTCCCATTATTCTCCTGTTACAGTAATCACATTTAATTGACCTGTACAATACACCTGATACAATAATCAGCGCAAGCTGATTGCGTACAACTCTTTTGGCATGTTATTGTTCTGAATTTTTTCACCATAACTATACCCTAGAAAACACTTCAGCGGGTCCAACCCAGTCCTGATAAACCTTATACTTTTATAACATGGATACAGATAAGACCTTTTAAACAGATATCCATAAATAAACTCACTTGGTATGTTAATGACAAAACAGAGCAAATGTACAATCAGGGACCCTTCCTGCTCAGACAACAAAAATATTTATCACAACCCAGGACAGTCTGAAAAACAATCCCTTAAGCATACAAACACTCACCTTCATCACCAAAACACCAAAAATTTTAACACTCACCTTAATCCCAATAAAAAAATTTCCCCGTAGACACCATGTCCCAAAGACATGTAAACGGAGACGTGCGGAAAAAGAGGACTGGTTAAGAAAGCCTGGGACTCTTGGTAACATTAGTCAGCTCAAAGGACTGCAGGTCATGGCCGGGGATGACCAGGGTGGGGAACAGATAGATATGGGAATTTTGCCAGACCTGGATCTTCCTGACTTCTGTCAGAGGCAGAGGGAGGACCCAGCTCTGGCTAGACAATATGAGAAGGTGGTACAGGTCAACAACAAGATAATGGATGAACAGGGTGTAAAAGTGTTTCCACATTTTGAACTGTTGAATGACATTCTATATCGTGTGAATAAGGTTACACAAACAGGGGAGGTCATTCGACAGATGCTAGTCCCTAAAGGGTTGATTAAAATGGTGTTCACCCTAGCCCATACTCTCCCATGGGGTGGTCATTTGGGCAGAGATAAAACCACGGACCGCATCTCGTCCCGGTTTTACTGGCCAAGCATACATGGTGACATCATGAAACTATGTGAGACATGTCCTGAATGCCAGTTAACTAGCCAAAAAGGACAGAAGCCGGTTCCCTTGGTTCCTCTACCATTGGTAGCCGTCCCATTCGAGAGAATTGGGGTATATCTGGTCGGACCTTTAGAACCCTCTGTGAAGGGACATAAATTTATACTCGTTGTGGTAGATTATGCCACCAGATATCCTGAGGCCTTCCCTCTGAGATCAGCCACTGCTAAACAGGTTGCTCACAGGCTGTTAGAACTGTTCTCTAGGGTAGGACTTCCCCAAGTAATGTTAACTGACCAGGGAACAAATTTCATGGCAAAGTTAATGCAAGATGTCCTGAAGTTATTGGAGGTAAAATCCGTCCGGACCTCAGTCTACCATCCTCAGACTGATGGATTGGTAGAGAGGTTTAACCGTACTTTAAAAACCATGCTTAGGAAGTTTGTGGACACTGAAAAGCGAGCTTGGGATGAACTTCTCCCTTTCCTGTTGTTTGCAGTACGAGAAGTTCCCCAATCATCTACAGGCTTCTCCCCGTTTGAGCTCCTATATGGACGCCAACCTCGGGGTATTCTCGACCTACTGAAGGAATCCTGGGAGGAGGAGCCCTCCCCCTCCAAGAATACCCTTCAGTATGTCATAGACCTTAGAAATCGCCTAGACATGATAGGTCGGTTTGCAAACGAAACCCTCAAATCTGCTCAAGAACGTCAAGAAAGGCAGTATAACCAAAATGCTCGCTTGAGGGTCTTCCAACCTGGGGACCAAGTGATGCTAATACTACCGACATCAGAGAGTAAACTCCTTGCGAAGTGGCAGGGTCCTTTCCAAGTTCTCCGCCGCACCGGGGAGGTGAACTATGAGATCTCTCAACCAGGGCCCAGGAAGGGTAAACAAATCTACCACGTGAACCTCCTGAAACCCTGGAAAACGATGAGATCGCTGTTCATCCACCCTCGGGAAGGAGAGACGGATTTGGGTCCGCAGCTTCCAAAGGGTAGTACGTACAATGACCATCAGGTTCCCATGGGAGGGCAGTTAACAACGGAACAAAGGTCAGACCTACTAGAATTATGTGACCAGTTTCCAGATGTTTTTTCGGAGCTTCCAGGGCAGACTAATTTAGTGTCCCATAGGATTGAGACAGAACCTGGCGTAAAAGTACGGTCCTGTCCCTATAGATTGCCAGAGGGCCGAAAAGACCTGGTAGAGAGGGAGATAATAAACATGTTGGAATTGGGCGTGATCGAGGAGTCCCACAGCGAATGGTGTAGCCCTATCGTGTTGGTCCCTAAACCAGATGGGAAGGTGAGGTTTTGCGTGGATCTGCGAAAGGTAAATGCTGTATCCAGATTTGAGGCATATCCAATGCCTAGGGTGGATGAATTGCTTGACTCGCTTGGTAAAGCAGAGTATATCTCCACCCTAGATCTCAAACTGCCTTCGCCACCCCTCTCGGTTTATACCAATTCGTCTCTATGCCATTTGGGTTACATGGGGCTCCAGCCACGTTCCAAAGGTTAATGGACAAGGTACTACGACCCCATAGGGCATATGCCGCGGCCTACTTGGATGACATTGTCATCTATATCAGACACTGGCAGTCTCATATAAAAAGGTTAAGGCAGTCCTAACGTCCTTAAGAGAAGCAGGGCTCACTGCAAATCCAAAAAAATGTGCCCTGGGTAAATCCACTACAAAGTACTTGGGCTATGCTGTTGGGGGAGGGATAGTAAGGCCACTAGCTAGCAAGGTGGCCGCCATAAAGGAAGTCCCCACCCCACAGACAAAGACACAGGTCCGTTCCCTTTTGGGGTTAGCAGGGTATTACCGGCGGTTTATTCCCAATTTTTCAGAAATATCTGCACCCCTAACAGATCTGACAAAAAAGAGTGCCCCGACCCAAGTTAAATGGTCTTGGGAGTGCCAAGATGCCTTTGACATGCTAGAAAAGTGCCTGTCAGAGGGCCCCGCTCTTCGGAGCCCAGATTTTAAAGAGCCCTTCATCATCCAGACGGATGCCTCAGAGGTAGGACTGGGAGCAGTGCTGTCTCAGCAATTTGATGGTGTTGAACACCCCATACTGTTCATCAGCCGGAAGCTGTTCCCAAGGGAAGTGAGGTATTCAGTTATTGAGAAGGAGTGCCTCGCTGTAAAATGGGCAATTGAGGCCTTGAGACATTATGTCGCCGGAGTACACTTCACCCTGGTCACTGACCATGCGCCCTTGAAGTGGTTAAACACCATGAAGGACACAAATCCAAGGTTGACCAGGTGGTATATGGCCCTCCAACCCTTCTCTTTTGATATTCAGCATAGACCTGGAAAGGACCGTGGAAATGCTGATTTTTTGTCAAGAGAAGGAGTGGAGGTTCGGGCTTCAGCCGTGTGCGACACTAGCCACACACAAACAGGGGAGGTATGTGACAGGGTGAAGTCAACCCCTATCATTTGTGCCTGGGAAACATATGTCTGAGTGCTTCATCCAGCACTCATAAGGGTTAACTCAGGTGGAAGTTAGGTAGTCAGGAAGTAAGCTGACACCTGAGAGCCAGGAAGGTAGATAAGGATCTTGTTACCAGCAGTAGCTGCCTGTCTCAGATGAGAGCACATGGATATATGTGCTGCTAGCCAGAAGGATGCAGCACACTTCTTACTGCAGCCAAAGTAAGATTTCTTTCATTTGTTTGCATGACTGCTTAAAAAGACTCTTACGGTTTGGGTATGGTTTAGCCAGCCAGCCTGCTAGCTAGGACTGCTGTGTTAGTCAGTTTTCTCCCAACGTGGAGCAGGATTTATTTGCTTAAAGGGACAGTGTACCCGCATGTTATGTTGCTGTGGAGAAATAAAGCCACTGAACGTTTTCATTTATCCTGAAACTACACGTGTGGACTGTTCCCTGACCTTGGCTACAGGCCGTCCTGCCACAAGAAGGCAGCGTAGTCAAGTCCAAAGCAGAGATCAAGTTCAAACCAAGGGAATCCAAACAGGGGCAGGGACAGGAACCAGAGCTGAAACAGACAAGGGAGCTAGGCATAGACACTGCACACACAGGAGCTACAGGAAAGCTATGCAGAGCAAGGACTGAGAGGACAGAGTGGGGTTATATGGGAAGAAGGGCCAATAGGAGTGAAGGGTGGAGCAGAGGTTTGAGTGGATACTTGCAGGGATAGGTCTGTGAGAGCAGGGGAGGAGACAGGGAGATAATCAAGAGTTATTGCCTGCAACCGACGGGGGCGGAGCCAGAGCGTGGAGGCGGCAGGTAACTAGAGCGGGTGCGCGCGCCTCCTGTAACACTGTTATGTGCGCGCACAGCGCGTGCACCAGAGCATGGGGGACGTCCAGCGGAGGAGGCACTCGGCACGGGACACAGAGGGGAAGGAGGAATGGAGGAACCAGGTAGGGAAAGGGCAGGAATGACGGAGGCACGCCGAGGGGTGCATGTACCTCGATAGGGGGCCCGTGATCAGGAGCAAGTGCACTCGGTAAGGGAACCGCGCGCGTGCGCAGAGCATGAGTCTGGGCGTGTGGACCGTACCATGGAGGAACAGCTCAGGGAAGGAGATAGAGATAGGGGACGTAGGAGAGCGGGACAGCTAGCCTCTGGGGTGATGGGGACACACGAGTCCCCCGATCCATTACAGTATCCCCCCCTTGAGGATCGGACTCCGGACGATCCTCCCAAGGTCTATGAGGAAATTTCCGATGGAACTGTCTGAGGAGTGCTGGGGCATGAATGTGATGGGACGGTATCCAGGAGCGTTCCTCCGGGCCATATCCTTTCCAGAGTACGAGAAACTGAAGTCTGCCCCTGGACCAACGAGAATCGAGGATGGACTGGACTTCGAGTTCTTGTTGTCCTTGTATTACTACCGGATTAGGTCTCCGAGGGCGGTCTGGAAAATGGGCATTTTGAATCAGGGGTTTAAGAAGAGACACGTGGAAAACCGAGGGGATCTTCATAGTAGGATGAAGTGCAAGTTGGTATGCGTCTGGGTTGATCCTTTCGAGGACCTTGAAAGGACCCAAGAATCTCGGGGCCAGTTTCTGGGAAGGAGTCTTGAGCTTGATATTCTTGGAAGATAGCCAAACTCGGTCTCCAGGTTTGAATACTGGGCCCACTTGACATCGGCGATCAGCTTTGTTTTTTTGTCTTTGAACGGAGCCTTGCAAAGCTTTTAGGATCTTTTTCCAGGAATTTTGAATACTGGAAATGTGAGAATCCGCTGCGGGAACACCAGAGGGGAGGGAGGAGAGGGAAAGACTGCTGGGGTGGAATCCATAGTTAATTAAAAAAGTCGACTCTTGCGTGGATTCATTTTTCAATGAGTTAATGGCGAACTCAGCCCAGGGTAATAGGTCCACCCAATTGTCTTGCGATTCAGACATGAAGCATCTGAGATACTGTTCCAGAGTCTGATTCATTCTCTCCATCTGCCCGTTGGTTTGTGGGTGATAACCCGAGGAAAATAGAAGGGAAATTCCAAGTCTCTGAGAAAAGCTCGCCAAAACTTAGAAATGAATTGAGTACCTCTGTCTGAAACAATCGAAATAGGAACACTGTGTAATCTGAAAATTTCCTGAAAATTGGAGAGACCCTTGAGGGGTATAGTGTGTGTATGCTTGGAAAACCTGTGTATGACAAGGATCGTATTCATCCCCTTAGAATTGGGAAGTTCCACAATAAAGTCCATGGAGATGTGTTTCCAAGGTAAGGACGAGAGAGAACGAGAACGGTGGCGCTCGTGGCGTCGTTCTTGAGTGCGCTGATCCATCCGGATAATGAGAGCAATGAGTTCCTCGAGGGACGAAGGCCGGGCATGAGCTGCAAGGTCATCCTTGAGAGATTCGGACAACCCGTGCCAGTACGCCGCAGCGAGAGCTTCATCGTTCCACTGGGTTTCTGCAGCGATGGTGCGGAACTCCACCGTGTATCTTGCAGCTGACCTACGAGCCTGAGAGAGATGAAACAAGGAAAAAGCGTCAGTCTCCCTACTCGCTGGTGTGTCAAAAACCTGTTGGAACTCATGCCGGAATTTGGAGTAATCTTGGATTATATCTGGTCTGTGTTCCCAGAGGGGTGAAGCCCAAGCGAGGGCGTCGCCGGTGAGTAGGGCATAGACATAGGCCATCTTAGTACGACCCATAGGGAAATGGGACGGGGACATCTCGAATTGGACATCACACTGATTCAGAAACACTCAGCAAGCGAGGGGGTCCACTTCATACCGATTGGGAGGGGGAATACGTGGCCCCGGATTGTTTACAGGCATTGGCGCCGGGGTAGACGGTGCCACAGGAGATTCCTGGAGAGATAAATTAGAAAATTTCTGTGTGACATTAGTGAGTTGGTCACTTAGGAATTGCCAATGTTCCATGGAGATAACTTGGCCCACCTCAGGGGGGTCTGCATTTGTTGGGCTTTGCATAATGTAACGCCTGTATGCCCGCAGACCTGGCCAGTCCCCAGTACTGAGGTGGGTAAGGGTATAACACACACCCACAGCAGTGAGGGTGTGCCCGCAGTGTGGTAGTAGCGTTGCCGGGCCTGGTGAGTAAGGGTTAATGTTATACTTGCTGAGTCCGGGGTGCCAGAGGTCGGAGAGTAATGTCCAAGTGCCAGAGTTCAGGGGTTGGAGAGAGCAGCGTAGTGATGTCCAAAAGCATGGGTTCAAGGGCAGTAGAAGGCAGCGTAGTCAAGTCCAAAGCAGAGATCAAGTTCAAACCAAGGGAATCCAAATAGGGGCAGGGACAGGAACCAGAGCTGAAACAGACAAGGGAGCTAGGCATAGACACTGCACACACAGGAGCTACAGGAAAGCTATGCAGAGCAAGGACTGAGAGGACAGAGTGGGGTTATATGGGAAGAAGGGCCAATAGGAGTGAAGGGTGGAGCAGAGGTTTGAGTGGATACTTGCAGGGATAGGTCTGTGAGAGCAAGGGAGGAGGAGACAGGGAGATAATCGAGAGTTATTGCCTGCAACCGACAGGGGGCGGAGCCAGAGCGTGGAGGCGGCAGGTAACTAGAGTAGGTGCGCGCGCCTCCTGTAACACTGTTATGCGTGCGCACCGCGCGTGCACTAGAGCGTAGGGGACGTCCAGCGGAGGAGGCACTCGGCACGGGAGACAGAGGGGAAGGAGGAACGGAGGAACCAGGTAGGGAAAGGGCAGGAATGACGGAGGCATGCCGAGGGGCGCGTGTACCTCGATAGGGGGCCCGTGATCGGGAGCGCGCACGCTCAGTAAGGGAACCGCGCACATGCGCAGAGCATGAGCCTGGGCGTGTGGACCATACCGTGGAGGAACGGCTCAGGGAAGGAGATAGAGATAGGGGACGTAGGAGAGCGGGACAGGAAGCCTCTGCGGTGACGGGGACATGCTGGAACCGCGAGTCCCCCGATCCATTACATCTACATATTAGGCAGCTGCATAACATCACATGTGAGTCACTGCTGGTTACGTTGGATGTCGGCAGCCTCTACACCTCCATCACTCATGTGGAGGGTGTGGGGGCTGTCGACTTCTATCTGACCCAACAGAACCTCCTGTCATCGATTGAACGTGAACTACTGATTAAGCTTCTGAAGGTCATATTGCATGATAATTATTTCCTCTTTGAAGACACGTTCTATAATCAAATTAAGGGTACTGCTATGGGGTCCAATGTGGCCCCTACATATGCGAATATTTTCATGAATCTGTTTGAGGAAAGATTTGTTTACAACCACACACTGTTCAAGAGATTTCCACTCTCATGGTTAAGATATATTGATGATTTTTCTTTGTGTGGACGGGTACCCCAGATGATCTCACTGTGTTTATTACACATCTGAATGAATGCCTACCCACCATTTCATTCACAGTGCATCAGGATGCCCAGGAAATTTGTTTCCTTGACACCAATGTTTACAAAAGGGCAGGGCAACTACAAACAGATCTATTTTCGAAAACCACAGATCGTAATACTTTGCTCCACTATAGCAGTTTCCATCCCCCTAGTACCATACGGGCATTACCGAGAAGTCAGTTCTTTCGGGTGAAGAGAATTGTGGGGGAACCTAATAGATTTGAGAACCAACTAACAGCTATGACTAAGAAATTTGAGGACCGGGGTTATCCAATTAGAACTCACTAATGAAAGAACAAGGGTTGATAGTCTTGACAGGGAGACTCTATTATGATCTACTAGGGTCAAAACCAGGTCACAAAGAATACCCTTTGTAAGTACATATAGTACTGCCAGTCCTAAAATTAATAGAATCCTTAGAAAATATTGGCCCTTGATTAGATTAGATCCTATGATGGATAGTTTGTTTACGGCCCCACCATTGATGTCATATAGAAGGGCACCCACATTACAGGATTCATTGGTCAGAGCAGACCTTAGTTCAGCTAAAGTACAAGGGTCTCGCTTTAAAGGTACACCTATTCAAGGTACCTTTCCATGTTTGTCATGCGCACAATGCGGCAATGTGCAGAAGGGTTCCTCTTTTACGCATCCACATACAGGCAAAAGGTATCAGATAAGGGACTATGCCACATGTAACACTGACTTTGTGGTGTATTTACTCAAGTATCCCTGCGGGTTGGCTTATGTAGGTGAAACAATTCGCAAAGCTAAAGAACGGATTACTCAGCACAAATCTACCATTAGATGTAAAGTGCTGGACCAACCCGTGTCCTCACACTTCGTTCAAGCGGGGCACAATGTGAGTCAATTGCGGTTTCAGATCATAGAAGTGGTGGCCAAACCATGACGTGGTGGAAACAGAGTACGTGCACTCAGGAAAAGGGAGGCCTTCTGGATTCGGGAATTGGGCATGCTACTGTACATCCAGGGGGTTTGAACAGGGAGTATGATCTCGCTAATAAAGCGTGACCTGTCCACTGTCCTGTCCCGGTGTATTTCTTTGTGCACGACATACGGGGTTGAGGGATGGGTGCTTTAATTCACCCATCACTCAAACCAGTTTGTTGTCGTCACAATTTAGATCCTTAGGCACCAACTTCAGAGGCCTCCCACTGATACAGAATAGCACGTTAACATATTCTACCACTATGACTGTCACGTTAGACATACCACAGCTTGTTGCCCTTGGGAAAGTTGTGGACGGTTGGTGTGGGGCCACCTCTGATAGTCCGTAAAGCCTAGCAGTATGTGAATGTTATTATTGAGGACTCCCTCTTTAACATTGGATCCAGCCTGGTTATGGTTGACCGATGGTGCACTTTGTATCTGTACTTGTACCTGTATATTATTTTATGACATCACAGACCTTTGTCTCTTTTAGTTCCATCGTGGGTCCTCTATACCTTTATACTTTCATACACATCCAAATTTTGGGTATTTGGATATTTCAGATCTGGGTCCCTATCCGGCTTTTTAATATTGTTTTTATTCTTAGACACATGGGTTCTTACCGTTTTGGCTCGTTTGGACGTTAATTTGCATCTCAGCTGACCAGACCGGCGATATGGACACATGGGGATATTAACTTATTGTTATATTGTATATTCTCTGTTTTTTCCGACCATGTATTGTCGGGCGTCACAGCAAAGTATATCGCGGTAACTCGACACTTGGACCTTCACTATGTTGCTGTCTGACCATCTATATGCTGGGCATGATTTATGTTAGTCATCATTAGGTTATAAGTTGAGAATGGAAGAGATGGGTCTGGTGGTGCAACTGCTCCTGAGAAGAAAAAACTGCAGACCGGGGCTTCTCACTGGACAAAAAAGCTTTATTGGCACATAGCAGCCGAAGAACAAATCTCTACGCGCTTCTCGCGCGTCACTCCGCGCTTTATCGCATCGGAAGGGAACCGTGGATTAAGTGAGAGCAAATAGTATATTAAAATGCCCCTGTAAGTGGAGCGGGTGGGAGAGGGTAGCACAAATAATATAAGGGGGGAAAAAAAACCACTAAAATAATCGTAATGATAAATCAAAATGTGAGATCCCCAATGTGACTACTAAACAGCTAAATAACCCTGTTGGTATAGTAAAAAAAGGAGCACAATGTAACAAGCAGGGCGTATACATATACAATTAAGTATGAGTCTAATCATCAGATGGTAGCATAAGTATATACTGGATCCACCATATAGGAGCAAACCAGAGAACCCCAGCCCAAATCGCGTGGTATATCAGGGGACACGAGCGGCATCAGTCGCTCCAAACCACCAAGACAGACAAATACAATGTATACAACCGTGTATCTAGTGCTCGATCAGGCTATAATAGCAACCAACAGGGACAGCTCAACTCCACGATAGATCCCGCTCACGGGCGCCCCGTACGTCGTGCACAAAGAAATACACCGGGACAGGACAGTGGACAGGTCACGTTAGTCCGTTCCCGTTTTGTGCGCAAAATTGCGCACATGTGACTGTGTGCTTGAGTTTTTTAGCACTGGATTAAGAATCGCATCGGAAGGGAACGTGGATTAAGTGAGAGCAGATCGGGTAAGGAAGAGTAGCTGGCTCTATATGCAGTACGGCAATGTCCCCCACAGGTCTTTTGGGGGTAAATAGAAGTTGAATAGCCAGTACTTGTTCCGATCCAGCCCTATGGAAGTGCGCATGTGCATGGGCCGCACTGTGAGCACCACGACTAATCAGATAAGTTTTTCCTTTTACTTTTTCCCTTTGAGTGCCCTGAACATTCTTGCTATTGTTTATATATATATATATATATAAATATATATATATATATCTACAAAAACACAGAAAAAACAGGCGCACTCATAGCGTAAAATAGTATAACAATAAAGTTTATGGAATGAAGGATTTAAAAATACACACACAAACATAGCTGAATATAAAGCATTTTTGAGTAAAACTCAGCCCGTCAGACGCAGGAACCCAGTATGGAGGACTTCGATGTGATGTCCGTGGTATGTCCTACTGCAGTAGGCCCCTCTGTGTCCTTGCAGGGACCGAAATGCATGAGGGACGCTGCCTTCCCCTTGCTCCGCGTCACACAGTGAATTCTCTGATCCAAATCTCGCGAGAATTCGGTGACGTCAGTGAGTTTCAACCGGAGAGAATTCACAATGGAAAACGGGCTGGACGGCTGGGCGGCTGAGATAAATGCTATCAACACAGCAAAAATATGCTGTAGCACATGAGTGGATGTAATAAAGATAAAAACTGGACAATAACCACCACTGCGCTCTCTACGCGTTTCGTCTCGAACGAGACTTCATCAGGAGTAATGGTATAGGTATTGGACGCAGTAATATAGTACGTTAGACCAATCAGAGCATAGAAGACAGCAAATTACTAATAGGATACATGTGATCGATATAAGGGTGAAATTAACCCCTATGTATACAAAAACATATATAAAATAAGCTAATAAAATTAAATTTAAACAAAATGACCAAGCATATCAATGCATGCAATAACATACACTTTAACAATTGTCTGACGGGCTGAGTTTTACTCAAAAATGCTTTATATTCAGCTATGTTTGTGAGTGTGTATTTTTAAATCCTTCATTTCATAAACTTTATTGTTATACTATTTTACGCTATGAGTGCGCCTGTTTTTTCTGTGTTTTTGTAGATATCTTCAAGGAAGTGGTGTTCCCTTCATTCGGGCTGCAGAGACTCTTTTGGATAGCAATTGGAGTATTTTTTATGATTGTATTTTTTAATATATATATTTGTCTGGACATTTTCTTTTTTGTTGCTTTATTTTGTATGTTTTATATTGTTTTATTGTATCAGCTATATATTTTTTATTTGTTCCACTGTGCATAGTATAGGTTTTACATATATCTTTTAGAGGGGTGTATATATAGTGTTTCAGGTTGGCGCCAATTTTTTCTTTTGTTGTGTTATATATATATATATATACTGTGTTCGACAAATCATCCAAAAATCTACTCGCCCAACCAAAACATCTACTCGCCACCTAGTCCCGCCCCCAACCCTGCTTTAAAATAAAATATATAAATAAAATACATTTAATAAATTCCTAGTCAGAACAACATTCGTTTTTGACATTAATGTATTTATTGTATTACATTATACTACAATTAGTCCTTGTTACGTGTGTGTGTGTGTGTAAATGTCAGATCTAGAAATAAAAGCCAGATGTGAATGACTAGTTTTCTGAACCCCTTAACCAGTGTCTGGACGTCCCGCTTCACAGTATCTAAAGCAGCAATCCCGCCTGGGATCTTACCTGATCCGCAGTCCCTCAATGTCCAAGTACCTCATTCCCGCAATGTTATAAGTTGGAGGGGAGGTGTTTTCTACCTGTCTTCTGGGTTAGGGGGGATTCTGATGTCTTCTGTGTGATCCGAGTTAGATCTAGAAGAAAGCAGTATAGGTTATTTTGGTGTAGTATAGGGCAGTTAAGATATATAGGGTAAATAAGATATCCAGATACAGAGAGGGGAGGGAGAAACAGAGGGAGGGAGAGACAGAGGAGACCAGAGAGACAGAGAGAGGGGAGAGAGAGACCAGAGAGAGGGGAGAGAGAGACCAGAGAGGGGGGAGACCAGAGAGAGGGGGGAGACCAGAGAGAGGGAGGGAGAGACCAGAGAGGGGGGAGA